>NC_090392.1:53899427-54202458 GCF_036365525.1 Heterodontus francisci | reverse complement strand
ACCTGAAGTGACTCCCTTCATTTCAATCGGGTTGGAAAATCAGCCCCATCTGCGAACCTGTTCAGAGTTGGATAAGCCCACCAACAGCTGGGTATTGCCAATTGTGAGCTTTCTCGGGTTGGGTCACTCCAGCTTTTCTCTCAGCAGGCTATTCATCTGTTGGAATCATCCCATTCAACATAATCCTATCTTTTCCACCATTCACACAAGTTCATTCTCTGGAATCTTGGCTGATTTTCATGTTCCTAATCTGGGTAATGTGATCGACTGTAATGCCTTAACTGTGTCACAACTGAGAGAATTCAGAGCACATGTCAGGAATCGAACCAGGTCAAGCTGGTTCAGTTGCACACTGGGCAACTCAGCCATCAAGAAAGCTGAGATATTTTTTGAAATGAAAAAGATTGTAACTGTGAATTTCCACAGGGAATTTCGAGAAAAATTGCATAAACAGAATTGCGCCCCATTTCCAGAAAGCCCAGTGAATGTCAGAGACTATTGACATATTGTCAGGTTTGATAAAAATCTTATTGGCACCCTTCCATATGTTTAAGCACTGACGGGCAGCCTGACACCTTAAAGGAGTGGGCATGGGGAGGGAGCAAATCTAATCTTCATGCTCTTCCTGATCCCACAAAAGACATTAGAAGAGCTTAGTGGGAGAAATTTTGGAGCACCCTCCAGCAATTCTTTGAAGGCCCTCCAGTTAGACCACACTACATTGAGTTCCCCTGGGCAGAAGTTGTGCAGCACATGCATTGAAACATTAACATTGTCGGTTCATGGTTTGCATAGATCAATGAGGCTTCTGCCTGTTTTTGGGTTGAACTTGTAGCTAACTATTTCCTATGGGAAGGAGGAAGGAAGTATTGTATAATGATGCTACCATCTCTTCCCACTGGAAAAGAAAAGGGTGGTACCAAAACCAAAATTGGCCCATGTTGGTACTACTAGATGTACAAACTAAAATGGGATGAACAGCTTCTCATTGAGTTTATCATGTGAAAATATAACAGAAATAAATTGGAAAAGAGAGAGCAGCAAAGAGAAAGTAGAATGTCGCAAAGAGAAAATAGAGTTAAAACAGCAGTAGAAATCAAACTCATGAAAACAATGATGGAAATGAAAAGGTAAAAGAACTAAACAACAGAAGCAGAGCTAGAAAGGCACAGAGAGGGAAACAGAGACAAACTCTGAATGCATAGTACAAACTTTCAGCTTTTGCATATATTGAAAAGTCTAATTTAAATACAACGAAATTGATCTTTAACATTGTGATTTTATTGCAATTTCAAATGATTGCATTTAATGTGTTTGTGATGGAGTTTCATATAATAGAGTTTGAATGTAATTGAATTTTAATTAACCTGATAGCTGCTTCCTTCCAAGAATGGTTTTAATTAGATAACGTATTAATAAATTCTATCAATTACTTTGCAACACATGGTTGGTGAGCAGCTAACTGCAGCATTGGTGGACTGCAGATAAATTAAATCTGACTAGGATGTATGAACAAGGCAGCCATGACAGAAAGCACATGTTCCAAAGTGGGTCTTGTCACCAATCTGTTACTGGCTCAGTAAATGGCCATGTTGAAATTAAAGGCAATGGAATGTGGAAAAAATGAAACAATTATAACTGAGTAGCTGCAGGTGGTGTGTTGAATTATTTTTCAACATTCAGCTACTCCTACTTTTGTCAGTTCTCTGTATATGGTGTTTGTGGCAGTTCAATAAGCCTCTGGTGACAATTATGCGCCTGCCAACAGTTGTGTTATAAACTATTTTTATTTATTGCGTGTCTATATATTTATTTATGATTTAGGGAATATATACAGTTGTACCATTTTATAACAATCACATGACATTTCTTATCCATTTTGGCACATTCCATTTTCACTATGTCTGTCACACCTCGGCATGAGCTGTCTGTCCATGTTCCATTTTTACTTCCTTGGCTTAAATTCTTTCAAATTTCACAGAACATTAACAAATCACAGTTTAACTACTTTGCAATTTACTCATCAGAATCATAACAGGACTGACCAATTAGCAAGGAAGAAGGATTTTACTTGAGGACAACTCCATTATTGTTGGAAATACTCAGAAGGTCAGGCAGAAACAGTTAATGTCTCATCATATGACCATGCATCAGAACTGAGAAAGGTTATCAATGTAATAGGTTTTAAGCAACGGAAATGGGGTAAGGTGGAAAAAGTGTGATAAGGTGGAAGACGGGAGAAGTTAAATGACAAAAGATGAACTGCTGTTCTTTCAATTGGGCACTTTACAGCCTTCTGGACTCAACATTGAGTCCAACAATTTCAGACTATAATCTCTGCCCCCATTTTGCTGCCTTTTTCTTTGTAGGTTTTGTTTTTTCTCTTGTTTTTGCTTTCCGATGGCAGTTGTTCATTCTGCCACTCACACCTCCTCTAGAAACTTTTGTTTCTTTACTTGTCCCATTTCTACTCCCTTTGGCCTTGAACCACCAACTCTTTTGTCATTTAATGTCTCCTGACTTCCACCCTATCACTTTCCCTTTTGTTCTTTTTCTACTCTCCCCCTTTTCACTTGCTTAAAGCTATTATGTTTCTACCTTTTCCTAGTTCTGATGAATGGTCATCAACCTAAAATTTTAACTCTGTTTCTCTCTCCACAGAAGATGCCTGACCTAGTGAGTATTTTCAGCATTCCCTGTTTTTATTTCAGATTTCCAGCATCTGCAGTATTTTGCGTTTCCAGTATCATTGTATCATGTGGTTACCAGTTCAGTCAAAGGCAAATTGGATGGACCTTGGTCTTTTCTCATCAAGCAACTCCAATGTTCCTAACAAATTAACCATCAGCAGTATGCAACTGTCTAACCGATAAAAGAGCCAAGGCACAGGCAATGAAGCCACCAAAAATATTTTCTGGAACAAGTGACTCCTGACAATGCAGCAAAACACTGACGTCAATAGTGCTATCAGTATGATGCTGCACATTCGCAGCCTACGTCAGCGCTTGGCTTATCAGGACTAATTCACGCATGCGCTCTAAAACGTCATCGCATGCTGGAACAGGGGCTCTCGCTCCTCGCAGCTACCTTTCCTCAGCCACTCGCTCTCACCTTTGCCACTTCCCCCCTCAGCTGCTTGCTTCCCGCCACCTTCCATCAGCCACTTGCACCCGACCTCGCCTATTCACCTCCTCAACTGCTCCCTTCCAATGTCGCCGCTTCTCCCCCTCAGCCACTCGTTCCTGCCCTCACCACTTCTTTGCGCACCCCCCCCCCCCCCCCGGCTTCTCATTGCAGACCTCACCGCTTCCCCCCTTGACCACTGTATGCAAATTGATTACCTTGTTTCCTATAGTACAACAGTGACTACACTTCAAAAGTACTTAATTGGCTGTGAAGCCATACGGGGCATCCTTAGCTCATGAAAAATGTTATATGATTGCAAGGCTTTCTTTAAATAGCTCTGTTGCACACCCATAAACTCTACTGTACCCTGTCCAACAACTGTGCAATCAACTGGTGCTGCATTTAACTTCATCAAAGAGACAGTATGATAGAATTGTGCCTTGAGGTATTTGTCACAAAGTGAAGAACATGACTTTGTGTCCAGCGCTCTCTGTATTTTGAGATCTTTTCTGGCCTCTCAGAGTATGTGCTTCCTCAAACTGACTCCTTTATTTATCCCTTTATGCTGTTCTGCAGTGGCAAGCCTGTAAACATGTGCACAGACTTTCCCTTCAGCCATGGGATGCTTTATTTCCTGTGAACATCCTTTTTTTCTCTAGTTCAAGTTAACAGTACAAGGCAACCCATATTCACGCATGATACAGCCTTAGCACTCCCAGGAAACCTTTCACTGAGGGTGGGTAAAGCCATTGAGGACGGTCCCAATAGCCAATAATATGCTAAAGGGGGATGTTTAAGAACTAAAGGGATCACCCCATATCTCAAGAAACAACACATTTTGAAGAATTGATCTTAGACATGGTGGCCATTCACTAAATGAGCCCATTGGAGATGAGCGTTCAAGTGCTGCCCCTTCCTTGGTCACCACTATGAAACTCTTCTTCTTCCTCCATTTCCCTAAGGGCAAAGAAAATTCCCAAAGGAATGCCTATACTATCCATAGAGTGCAGCAAGGACATACCCCCCACTCCATAATATTAAAGCAATCAGAGAGGCTTATATCATGGACTTGTGTCATGGACTCCCTGCATCAGATAAATTGGGACAAGCGCAGATCTTATAATCAAATTCTGCTCCCTGTTTCCAATTCAACCTGTGACCATTTCCCACTCCCTCCAATCCCCATTTCCCATTCCCTCCACTTCCATTTCCCATTCTCTCCACAAAACATTCTCACTCCCTATGCTTCCTATTCTCCCAGGCCCCATTTCCCACTCCCTCTGCAGCCATTCCACCTTCTCTGGCGCCCTTTCTCATTCAATGAAGACCCAGTTTCTCACCCCCCATGCACCCAGTTTGCATTCCCTCCGCTCCGAGTTTTCCAGTCTCTCTAGGGGTAAATTAACCAAATCTGCCCAGCTTGAAACTGATGGAATCAGATCAGCCATCTGTTTTGGGTGGATGTAAAATGGGCAGCCATTTGATGTCATCTGTTTCCTGCCAGGCGGGTCAGACGTAAGTGACCCCCCCCACCACTTTATATCCAGATTCCCAGTCTGTCTGTCCCACACTTTCTGCTCCCTGTTTCCCACTCTCCCATGTCTGATCTTCGCAACTGACTGTCTGGTGCAGCCTGCAACTGGAAGAAAATCTCAGCCCTTAAATTGAAAACACATGTACATAAAAATGTTTACTCTGCATCATATGTAAGCATACTTTACATTCATAAATAGATTGTGATGCACAATTTCATGTTTTTTATATTCATTCATTTTAACTATTTATTCATAAACCTGTACAACTATGTAAAATCTTCTGTACATCAATTTCAGATCATTTTTAAATTACATTAATTTCAGTTTCTACATAATTTCTATCACCTAGTTTATGTCTTTTTTTTTAACAATCATTCTCTTTACTCCCACTTATATTCAAAATATGCCACCACGATGATGCTTCACTGGGCACTTCCAGGTTACTGATCAAAGCTGGGAACTTCCTGCATGCAGTTTAATACAACACTAAACACAGCTGTTACTTCTCTAAGAGATGTAATAATTTGATCAAATGTAGTGGCATGGCATTGAAATATCCAATGGCTCCACAGGTAGGGCAGTACCCGAGCATTAAATCCGATTTCACTCCACCAATACTTAATGGCTGACTTCCAACTGTGACCATTGTCCAGGTGGACACTGTGCTGATGTTATGCGGCTGTGATAGATGCTATGAAAAGTAGAGTCTTACAGACAGCCTGTAAATAATTGGTTTGTCCCTGTTAAAGCCACTTCCACTCATGGTAAATGTAAGCATCTGGGTAATTGCTAATAAATCCCTTTAATAGGTGGAGGACTGAAATATGCCCAGTGAACAGAGAATAATGGCCATCTCAGCATGATTGAAAAGCAACAATGTCATTGAAAGGCTTAGATGATGTTATAAATCACATGAGCAAAGCAAAGTGGATGATGGCTATTAACTGAAACCCACGATTAGATTACTACTGTTAAATCACTCCCTGGTGACTCTTATTTATATGTTTTGTTTGGTGCTTTAGGCTGCATTTTCGTGCTGGCTGGAGGACTCGATACAGACACTGTGTCACCATAATCTGTGCCTTGATGTATTACAAGATTCACATTGAAGAATTCATGATCACAACATCATTACTGCAAATTTATTGGGAAATAACCTATGTTTTATTAATGGTAAACTCAGTCTCCTGGGTACAGCCCAGAAATTGCTGTTGCGTTAAAACATTACTCTGTATTTGAGTGGGCAGAGACCAATGAATTCAGGAATACAACATGTTTTTGATATAAACAGCTTTGCTAGAGTCTAGAAGTTGTTTCTGGTGCTAATGCATGCAGATTGGGTGATATAGCAATTGAAGGGGCCAAATTGAATGCAATAATGCATCACTGAGACAATGAAGTGGTGTATTCCAGTGGGTCAGGCATTAATAGATAGGCAGCAGAGGTTTTCTCCTGATGTACAATCACAACCTGGAGAGTAGATCGGCAGAAATCCTGGAGAAACATTTGAGCCATTTCCTTGGCAGTTCCTTCTGCCAAATTCACGATAGGAAATTGGGAGGACGTCATGAAAATCTTGTCCCATATTCTTCGCGTAAAGGCAAGGGGATTTAATTTTTCTTATTTTCTAAGACTTTCGCCACATATGGGATTGTACTGGAGTTGGCAGAGGAATGCCAGCAAGAGCGGATAAAAGCTACACCTGATGTCAGGCAGCATTTGAACTCATGTCTCTGGATCATTAATCCAGCCCTTGGATCACTCATCCAATAACATAACCACAATGCTACCGTATCCATGTTGTGTGGCACTAGCACCATGCTAACTGGGATAGATTCAGAACAGAAAAAGCACCTCAAAACTAGGCAGCTATGAGGTGCTGTGGACCACCAGCAACAGCAGAATTGTATTTCACCAAAATCTGGAAGCTATTGGCCCAGCAAATCCTGAACGCTACCATTACCATTAAGTCAGGACAGCAAACCCTGGTTCATCGAGGAGTGCAGGAAAGCATTCCAGGAACAGCACCAGATATACCTAAAAATGAGGTGTCAACCACTGAAGCTGCAACACAGGACTACATGCATGCTAAACAGTGGAAGAAGCATGCTATCGACAGAGCTAAGTGATCTCTCAACTGATGGATCAGATCAAAGCACTGCAGTCCTGCCATATCCAGTCATGAATGATGGTGGACAATTGAACAACTAGTGGGAGGAGGGTGTTCCATGAACATTCCTTTCATCAATGATGGTGGAGACCAGCACGTGAGTGCAAAAGACAAGGCTGTAGCATTTGCAACTGTCTTCAGCCAAAAGTGTCGAGTGGATGATCCATCTCGTCCTTCTCCTGAGGGTTTCGCCATCTAAGGCTAGGGGCCCCAACAACATCCCAAGTGTAGTGTTGAAGATTTGTGCTCCAGAACTAGATGCACCCCTAGCCAAGCTCTTCCAGTACAGCTGTAACACTGGCATCTAACCAACAAAGTGGAAAATTGCCCAGGTATCTGTCAATCACAAAAAAAAGTACAAATCCAATTAGGTCAATTACTGCCTCATTAGTTTGCTCTCAATCATCAGAAAAGTGATGGAAAGTGTCATCAATACTGCTATCAAGTGGCACTTATTCAGCAATAACCTGCTCACTGCTGCTCAGTTTGGGTTCTGCCAGGGCCACTCAGCTCCAGACCTCATTACAGCCTTTGTTCAAACATGGACAAAAGAGCTGAATTCCAGAAGTGAGGTGAGAGTGACTGCCCTTGACATCAAGGCAATATTTGACTGAGTGTAGCATCAAGTAAAAATGAAGTCAGTGGGTATTGAGGGGAAAATGCGTCAATGGCTGGAGTCATACTTAGCACAAAAGAAGATTGTTGTGGTTGTTGGAGGCCAATCATCTCAGCCCCAGGGCATTGCTACAGGAATTCCTCAGGGCAGTGATTAGACCCAACCATCTTCAGCTACTTCATCAATGAACTTCCCTCTGTCATAACGGCAGAAAGTGGGGATGTTTACTAATAATTGCACAGTGTTGAGTTCCATTCACAACTCCTCAGATAATGTAGCAGACTTTGCCACATGAAGCAAGACTTGGACAACATTCAGGCTTGGGCTGATAAGTGGCAATTAACATTTGTACCACACAAGTGCCAGGCAATGACTATCTCCAACAGGACAGAATCTAACCACCTTCCTTTGACATTGAATGGTATAAGCATTGCTGAATTCTCCATCTGGAGGTGCCATTGACTAGAAATTAACTGGACCAGCCACATAAATACCGTGGCTTCAAGAGCAAGTCAGAGATTGGGTATTTTGCAGCAAATGACTCCTCGTTGACTCTCCAAAGCCTTTCCACCACCTGTAGGCACAAGTCAGGAGTGTGATAGAATACTTTTCATTTATCTCGATGAGTTCGGCTCCAACAATGTTCAACACTATACAGGAAAAAGCAGCCCGCTTGAACCATAGAACCATAGAAAAATTTCAGCACAGAAGCGCACAGTGGCGACAATATGTATCATCTTTAAGATGCACTGCAGCAACTTACCAAAGCTTCTTCAACGTGATCTTCCAAACCCATGGCCTTTACCTCATAGAAGAATAAGAGCATCAGGCGCAGGGGAACACTGACACCTGCAAGGTGCACACCATTCTGACTTGGAAGTATATCATCGTTGCTTTCTCATTGCTGGGTGAAAAACCTGGAATTCCCTCCCTAATAGCACGGTGGGAATACCAACATCACATGGACTGCAGTGGTTCACAAAGGTGGCTCACCACCACCTTCTTAGGTGCAATTATGGATGGGCAATAAATGCTGGCCTTGCCAGCAATGCCCACATACCATAAACAAAAAAAAGTGAGGTACAGTGATGTCCTCCAACTCTGCTAAACAACAAATGTGCTTTATTAGACATAGCACCTTGGTAATGGAAACACAGAAGATTTAAAAGAGGATGAGGTACACCAGGGGAAGTCTGACTGAATTGTGCCTTCATAATGGTCTCTATAGAACATGTGATATCAGTGTGGTGCTTACAGTGGCTGTCAGAGTCATTATCATTTTCAATTTTTGTACATTCAGGCTTCATCCAGGCCCCGAATTTGGGACATTTGCCATGTCTGTCAATTTTCCACCCATTGGGATGTTAAAAAAGTTACATTATTTAGCAGGCTAGCAACAATATTAATTTATGTGTGAGAAATAGCAACAATTTGGGCCACACATGCGCCAGGCAATGACCATCTCAAACAAGAAAGAATCTAATCATCTCCCCTTGATGTTCAATGACATTACCATCACTGAATCCCCCACTATCAACATCCAGAAACTGAACTGGACCAGCCACGTAAATACTGTGGCTTAAAGAGCAGGTCAAAGGCTAGGAATTCTGTGCTGTTACGATCAGGTGAGGAGGGGTCACAAGACTCCCTTCTTGTCCTTCTCCTTGTTTGAGCACAACCGGGTTTATTCCTTTTTAAACAGGGGATGTGCTTACAAATTCAGTAAATGTTTAATCTTTTACCTTTCTTGTGATTGTAAAGGAACCAATCGGACAGCTTTTCTTGAATTTAAACAAGAAAGAGGTTAGTTTATTGTACTTAAAATCTAAATCCGATCTAAGTAAAATAATAAAACTACACTCTAACTTCCACACACACACACAACACACACACACACACATATACAGACACACGAAAATCACACACACACAAATAGGTTTAAGAGTGATGAGGAATAGTTTGGTTTGGATTATAGTTCAGAACAAGTAAAAATAATATTCAACCTGTGGGATCTGGTAAGTCAGTTGACTTCCGGCTGAAGTTGTGTTTCCGAAGTCTCTGGCTGGCAGAAGTGCACTTTGCAGCTGGCACCCCAATTCAGATTTTTCTTGGAGACAGTGATGTAGGTGTCGTTCTTCCACAGGGTCTCTGTCTGTAACAATGGTAGATTGCATATCCTGCAGTCGCAGACAGGTTTCAAAACTTGCAGTATATCTGGAGAAGAAGAGAGAGAGACAGACAGACAGACACAGCCCCTGGATGGTTTTGAGCTTCTATTGTCTGCTTAGGACTCAAAGCTTGTCTGCTGTGTGTAATAAAACTCCAAGTTTTACACAGCCTGGGGAGACTGTCACATGGTTCTCTCAATACCCTTTTTTAATTAGGTCCAAAGTCTAAAACCCAAATCTCTCTCAGGTTGTATTGTCGGTGTTTACCCACTGGAAATATGATTCCAATAGTGAATGCTTCAAGATGGCTTTGAATGTCATGCTAATGAGGGTAATACTGGATAATCTACTCAGTTATCCAAGCCATTGTCCTGGATGGGATTCTTGTTACACATATGTCTCCAATTCGATATCCTGAAATGTGAAGTATTTCAATGTGAATTGTCATGGTCATCTTGGCTGCCAGCTTTTTAAAAGTTAAATGTAGGATCCCAGCTTTCTTTTTCAAAAGTTTAATGTAGGTTTCCGACCGATGAATTAAAAAGTCCTCATTCAACATAGCATGTTTTCTTGACGGTGGTGAATAAATCACCTCCTGACTCCCCAGTGCCTGTCCACCATCTACAAGGCACATGTCAGGAGTGTGATGGAATACTCTCCACTTGCCAGGATGGATGCAGCTCTAACAACACTCGAGAAGCTTGAAACCATCCAGGACAGAGCAGCTCGCCTGATTAGCACCCCATCCATCACCTTAAACATTCACTCCCTTCACCACCAGCGCACAGTGGCAGCAGTGAATACGATCTACAAGATGCACTGCAGCAACTCACAAAGGCTCCTTCAACAGCACCTTCCAAATTCATGACCTCTACCACCTAGATGTACAAGGGCAGCAGATGCATGGAAACACCACCACTTGCAAGTTCTCCTCCAAGCCACACATCATCCTGATTGGAACTATATCACCATTCCTTCACTGTTGCTCGGTCAAGATCCTGGAATTCCCTTCCTAACAGCACTATTGGTGTACCTACACCCCAAGGACTGCAGCACTTCAAGAAGGTAGCTCACCACCTCTCAAGGACAATTAGGGATGGGCAATAAATGCTGGCCTAGCCAGCGATGCCCACATCCCACAAACAAATTTTAAAAATAAAAGAATTTAGCAGAATTCTTCAAAACTGCTGATTTTCTCAGAGTCCAATTGGTCATCACTTACACCCATTTTGTCATTCATGGCATTATATACAATGTTGTGCCATATGCGACATGAATCTCAGTGTGGTCATGGTTTGTGATCACAGCACAGAACCATGGAGGTCAATGTCTGAAATTACCTGAAAACACTGCATGACCATCATTTTAGGACAAGTATCAGGACCCCACTTATTTGAAGGAGGAGATGAATAGAAAGGCACAACCTGGGAGATCAAGATTATATTGTGCAGCCATGTCTCAAGGCAGTCACACATCAGCAATGGACAAAAGAGGAGTGCAAGTTAATGAAGCTCCATGCTACAACTGGAGTTACTATAAATTATATATCATTGGTATCTTGAAACAGGTTTGCACTTTAGACTGAACAGGAGCAACCTTATAGAACAAACTCCCCTCATAAATCACCAAGCATCAGCTGGGCATTGCAGATGCTACAACAGTAGTTATATGGTATCACATTTCAGATATGTGCTAAATACAATGCCATAGTGCTGAGGCATTCAATTTTTGTGATGCTTTTGCTTTGTAACATGCACTGAACTCAACTCTTTATGATGGCAATCATGAGCTTAATCACTGTAATGTAGACTAAGAGGCTACACCATTCAGGTCCCAACTTGTGTCCTGCCATAAGATTTGAACATTTTTGAATAGGCTAATGGGGACTCACTAAATTGCTATTCAATATTGCTTTGTTATTCTAGTATTAGATTTAGTGTTGACAGCAATTTTCAAGCTCAGAAAGCTAATAATGCACAGAAAGCATCTTTAAGCATACTGATAAATGTTTTCACTGTTCAGATAAAGAACAGATAGAAATAAATTGTATTTATATAGCACATTTCACAATTTTCCAAAGCACTGCACAGCCAATAAAGTACTTTTGAAGTGTAGCCACTGTTGTAATGTAGGAAACATGGTTGCCTAATTTTGCATACAAGGCCCCACAAACAGCAATTGAGTAATTTGTTTTAGTAATGCTGGTTGAGGGATAAATATTGGCCAAGCCACTGGGAGAACTTTCCTCCTTTTCTTCTAATTGTGCCAAGTAATATTTCTCATTCACCTGAGAGGGCTGACACCGCCTCAGTTTAACTTCTCATCTGCAAAGCAGGACCTTCAACAATGCAACACTCCCTCAGTATGGCAATGGAGTGTCAGCCTGAGTTATGCATTCAAGTCTGTGTTGTGGGACTTGAACTCACAATCTCTGATCCAGAAGCAAGAGTAAACCAACAGATGACATATAGGAAATTGACCCAATGTATTTTGCCCCAAATAGGTACCCCATCTCAGACTTTTGCTTCTTTCTTGGAGCTTGCTTTGTCCTTTTTGATCCCCTCTCCTGATAGGCTTCACTGCCGAGAATATCATGTCTCCTATTGCTCCTGCAGGTTCATCCTCGAGTCCGCAGCCAAACTTTGGGTCACACAACTGTTCCTGTTTCAGCTCATTGTCGCTCAGTGTTGATGCCTGCACTCTTTCTAACTTGCTGAGTGCCACTTTCAACAGTATCATCTCCTCTACCAAATGCCAGCTCCTCCTTTGGTCCCTTGCCTGCTGTGTGCCACTCCTTACTGTGCTTTCTGTCCCTTCTGTGGGCCAGTTCATGTTATGGTCTCTTCCCACTGCTCCTCCGACAATTTCTCCTGCAAGTGCCAATTGCCGTTGTGATCTGTCACTTGTTAAGTGCCAATTCCCGTGGTGTTGGCTCCGCCACTGCTTTTTCCTGCAGCTCTCTCACTTTCTCTATGCTTCTCGCTCCCTCCACCTTCTAAACTGAGTGCCAGCTCCCACATGCTGTGTCTCCCCATGTGTACTCTATCCTGCTGACTTCCGCTCCCTCCCAACTCTGTGGGGTGGGATTCCAGTTCTGGGCTTAATGTATGCTTTCAGTGGGATGGAACTGCGACATGAATCCAAGAGAATAAAGACACACGACAGCACATAATGAACTGAAACCCAAAATGGAACAATCAGGAAAGGTTTGATTAGATTAGATTAGAGATACAGCACTGGAACAGGCCCTTCGGCCCACCGAGTCTGTGCCGAACATCAACCACCCATTTATACTAATCCTACACTAATCCCATATTCCTACCAAACATCCCCACCTGTCCCTATATTTCCCTACCACCTACCTATACTAGTGACAATTTATAATGGCCAATTTACCTACCAACCTGCAAGTCTTTTGGCTTGTGGGAGGAAACCGGAGCACCCAGAGAAAACCCACGCAGACACAGGGAGAACTTGCAAACTCCACACAGGCAGTACCCAGAATCGAACCCGGGTCCCTGGAGCTGTGAGGCTGCAGTGCTAACCACTGCGCCACTGTGTTTGATAAAATAAGATGCTGGAAAAAGAAATCTGCAACACAGGGAGAAAAAAAAGCAATGCACAAGAGAAAGGAGGAAGAAGTTAAGGGTGATTCTGCAATCCTGCTCTCCCAGCTGTGCTTCCAGTGAGTGTGGGCCGGAAATGGGCACATTGTTCTCCTAAATCTCTGCCCATGTTCCCTGAAGCTCTCTATTAACTGAAGCTGTCTGTTGGAGATACCAAACTACAGAATCACACCTTGAAATACAAAAAGAAAAAAACTTTTTTTTTACAACAGACTCAATTTCATAGTGAGCAACATAGGAAATAAAAGAGGCAAAGAGAGAGTATGAACACAGGCAGACAGCTAACAAAAAGGGAATTGAAAAGTCTTCTATTAGCATATAAATAGTAAAAGGGTGGTAAGAGGAGGAGTGGGACTGATTAGGCATCAAAAAGAGAATCTGTGCATTGAGACAGAGGGCATGGCTGAGGTACTAAATGAGTAGTTTACATCTGTCTTTACAAAAGAAGAAGATGATGCCAGAATCATAGTAAAAGAGGAGGTAATTGAGACACTGGATGGGCTGTACTTAAAATTGTTAAGTGATCTGGACCAGATGAGATGCATCTGAGGATACTGAGGAATGTAAGGGGGGAAATTGCAGAGATACTGGCCGTAATCTTCCAACCCTCCTTAGATACAGGGGTAGTGCCAGAGGACTGGAGAATTGCAAATGTCACACCTTTGTCCAAAACAGATGTGAGGATAAACCCAGCAACTGTAGGCCAGTCAGTTTAACCTTGGTGGTGGGAAAGTTTTTAGAAATGATAATCCGGGACAAAATTAACAGTCACTTGGGTAAGTGTGGATTAATTAACGAAAACCAGCATGGATTTGTTAAAGACAAATCATGTTTAACTTGATTGAGTTTTATGACGAGGTAACAGAGAGGATTGATAAGGATAATATGCTTGATATGATGGACATCAAGTTGTTCAAAAAGGCATTTGATAAGGTGCCACATAACAGGCTTGTCAGCAAAGTTGAAGCCCATGGAATAAAAGGGATTGTGGCAGAATGGATATGAAGTTGGCTGATAGGAAACAGAGAGTAGTGGTCAACGGTTGGTTTTCTGCCTGGGGCCAGGTGTACAGTGGGGTTCCCCAGGGGTCCTTACTAGGACCACTGCTTTTCTTGATGTATATTAATGTCCCAAACTAGGGTATACAGGGCAAAACTTGGAAGTATTGTGAGTTGTGTGGAGGATAGTGAAAGACTTCAAGAGGACATAGACAGGCTGGTGGAATGGACATTCACATGGCAGATGAAATTTAATACAGAGAAGTATGAATCATAGAAATAATAGAAAGTTTAAGGCAGGGAAAGAGGCCACTTGGTCCATCATGTCTGTGCCGGCCGAAAAACAATCCACCTATTCTAATCCCACCTTCCAGCATTTGGTCCATAGCCCTGCAGCCTACGACACTTGAGGTGCATATTCAGACTCTTTTTGAATGAGTTGAGGGTCTCTGCCTCAACTACGCTTCCAGCCTGTGAATTCCAAACCCCCACTACCCTCGGGTTAAAAAGGTTTTCCTCATCTCCCCTTCAATGTTTCTACCAATCACTTTAAATCTATGCCCCCTTGTCACTGACCTCTCTGCTAAGGTGAATAGACCGTTCACCTCCACTCTATCCACGCCTCTCAAAATTTTGTACATTTCAATCTGATCTCTCCTCGGCCTTCTCTGTTCCAAGGAGAAAAACCCCAGCCTATCCAATCTTTCCTCATAGCTGCATTTTTCCAGTGCTGGCAACATCCTCGTAAATCTCCTCTGTACCCTCTCTAGGGCAATTGCATCCTTTCTGTAATAAGCTGACCAGAAGTAATAAATTTTGGTAGGAAGAATGAGGAGAGGCAATATATAAAATAAAAGATACAATTCTAAAAGGGTGAGGAGCAGAGAGACCCGGCAGTATATTTGCATAAATCATTGAAAGGGGAAAGGCATGTTGAGAAAGGGGTTAACAAGGCATATGGGATCCTGAGTTTTATAAATAGAGTTATACAGCTGGATTTTACCATGGGTTTTGGGACTTCAATGTCAGGATCAAATAGGGATCCCAAGCCTACACGTTCTGCCAAGCCGTCTCCAAACTCACACGTCCTACGAAGGAGGGTGGGCAGGCTTCCAATGCTGAAGGCTCAATCAGAGGGCCAACAGCTTTGGAGCCTTGGCAGCCCCACCGAGAGAGGTGGGCATTGCTGGGGCTGGTCGGGGACCGTGAGTGCACCTCAAAATAGAGGCATCTTCAGAGGCATGTATCAAAATCAAAAATGGTGGGAGCTGAAGCCAGTAGGACCCTCAGAGAGGAAGGGAAGCCCCTCTGGAGGAATCGTTTGGGCTGCGGGGATGCAGCCTTTCCTGCCCATGTCCCATCATTGGTGCATGGAGCCTCTGGCTCCAATGAACACCACCCCCCACCGCCCCCCCCCCCCCCCCCCCCACACTGGCCTGCCAGGGAGGCTGCCTTCATTGAGCGAGCAGCCTCTGTACGCAGCAATGGGCCACTCTGCCTGTGGCTAAATGGCAGCAAGGCCACAAAAATGTCCCTATTTGGGGCCTTAACCACATCAATTGGCAGCCCGCAGCAGGTCCTATTTCCCGCTCACCGCTGAGAAAGCTTCCCAGCAGCAGGAATGCATCAGAGAGCCATCCTGATGCATCTCCCAGGTATTTTTCTGGCATCATCCACCCCATCTCCACCTCCAAGCCAGCCACCTCAGGGCTGGGAAAATTCAGCCCATAGAATACCTCCAACAACCACAACCATCTTCCTTTGCGCTAGGTATGACTCCAGCCCGTGGAGGGTTTTCCCCCTGATTCCCATTGACCTCAATTTTGCTAGGGTTCCTTGATGCCATACTCGGTCAAATGCTGCCTTGATGTCAAGGGCAGTCACTCTCACCTCACCTCTTGAGTTCAGCTCTTTTGTCCATGTTTGAACCAAGGTTGTAATGAGGTCAGGAGCTGAGTGGCCCTGGCAGAACCCAAACTGAGCGGCACTGAGCAGGTTGTTGCTAAGCAAGTGCCGCTTGATGGCACTGTTGATGACACGTTCCATCACTTTACTGATGATTGAGAGTAGGCTGATGGGGCGGTAATTGGCCGGGTTGGACTTGTCCTGTTTTTTGTGTACAGGACATACCTGGGCAATTTTCCACATTGCTGGGTAGATGCCAGTTTTGTAGCTGTACTGGAACAGCTTGGCTAGGGGCGCGGCAGGTTCTGGAGCACAGGTCTTCAGTACTATTGCCGGAATATTGTCAGGGCCCATAGCTTTTGCAGTATCCAGTCCCTTCAGTCGTTTCTTGATATCACACGGAATGAATCGAATTGGCTGAAGTCTGGCATCTGTGATGCTGGGGACTTCAGGAGACGGCCGAGATGGATCATCAACTCGGCACTTCTGGCTGAAGATTGTTGCAAATGCTTCAGCCTTATCTTTTGCACTGATGTGCTGGGCTCCGCCATCATTGAGGATGGGGATATTTGGGGAGCCACCTCCTCCAGTTAGTTGCTTAATTGTCCACCACCATTCACAGCTGGATGTGGCAGGTCTGCAGAGCTTAGATCTGATCCGTTGGTTATGGGATTGCTTAGCTCTGTCTATCGCATGCTGCTTACGCAGTTTGGCACGCAGATAGCCCTGTGTTGTAGCTTCACCAGGTTGACACCTCATGCTCCTGGCATGCCCTCCTGCACTCTTCATTGAACCAGGGTTGGTCTCCTGGCTTGATGGTAATGGTAGAGGGGGGGATATGCCTGGCCATGAGGTTACAGATTGTGGTTGAGTACAATTCTGCTGCTGCTGATGGCCCACAGCGCCTCATGGATGCCCAGTTTTGCATTGCTAGATCTGTTCGAAATCTATCCCATTTAGCACGGTGATAGTGCCACACAACACGATGGACAGTATCCTCAATATGAAGGCGGGACTTCGTCTCCACAAGGACTGTGCGGTGATCACTCCTACCAATACAGTCATGGACAGAAGCATCTGCAGCAGGCAGATTGGTGAGGCTGAGGTCAAGTATGTTTTTCCCTCGTGTTGGTTCCCCCACCACCTGCTGCAGACCCAGTCTAGCAGCTATGTCCTTTAGGACTCGGCCAGCTCAGTCAGTAGTGGTGCTACCGAGCCACTCTTGGTGATGGACATTGAAGTCCCCCACACAGAGTACATTTTGTGCCCTTGCCACCCTCAATGCTTCCTCCAAGTCATGTTCAACATGGTGGAGTACTGAGTCATCAGCTGAGGGAGGGCAGTAGGTGGTAATCAGTTGGAGGTTACCTTGCCCATGTTTTACCTAATGCCATAAGACTTCATGAGGTCCAGAGTCGATGTTGAGGACTCCCAGGTCAACTCCCTCCCTAATGTATACCACTGTCCCGTCACCTCTGGTGGTTCTGTCCTGCCGGTGGGACAGGACATACCCGGGCATGGTGATGGCAGTGTCTGGGACATTGTCTGCAATGTATAATTCCGTGAGTATGACTATGTCAGGCTGTTGCTTGACTAGTCTGTGGGACAGCTCTCCCAACTTTGGCACAAGCCCCCAGATGTTAGTAAGGAGGACTTTGCAGGGTCGACAGGGCTGGATTTGCCGTTGTCATTTCCAGTGCCTAGGTCGATGTCGGGTGGTCCGTCCGGTTTCATTCCTTTTTATTTGCTTTGTACTTGTTAGGTACAACTGAGTGGCTTGCTGGGCCATTTCAGAGGGCATGTAAGAGTTAACCACATTGCTGTGGGTCTGGAGTCACATGTAGACCAGACCAGGTAAGGACAGCAGATTTCCTTCCCCAAAGGACATTAGTGAACCAGATGGGCTTTTACAACAATCAACAATGGTTTCATGGCCATCATTAGACCAGTTTTTAATTCCAGATTTATTAACTAAATTCAAATTCCACCTTCTGCTGTGTTGGGATTCGAACCAGAGAAATACCTTGGGTCTCTGGGTTACTAGTCCAGTGATAATACCACTACGCCACCGCCTGTGGTTGTTGGAGGTCAATCATCTGAGCTCCAGGACATCACTGCAGGAGTTCCTCAGGGTAGTGTCCTGGGCCCATCCATCTTCAGCTGCTTCATCATAAGGTCAGAAGTGGGGATGTTCACTGATGATTGCACAATGTTCAGCACCATTCGCAACTCCTCAGATACTGAAGCAGTCCGTGTAGAAATGCAACAAGGCCTGGACAATATCCAGGCTTGTGCTGATAAGTGGCAATTAACATTCACGCCACAGAAGTGCCAGGCAATGACCATCTCCAACAAGAGAGAATCTAACCATCTCCCCTTGACATTCAACAGCATTACCATCGTTGAATCCCCCACTATCAACATCCTAGGGGCTACCATTGACCAGAAACTGAACTGGATTAGCCAAATAAGTACTGTGGCTACAAGAGCAGGTCAGAGGCTAGGAATCCTGAGGCGAGTAACTCACCTCCTGACTCCCCAAAGCCTATCCACCATCTACAAGGCACAAGTCAGGAGTGTGATGGAATACTCTCCACTTGTCTGGAAGGGTGCAGCTCCAACAACACTCAAGAAGCTCGACACCATCCAGGACAAAGCAACCCGCTTGATTGGCACCCCATCTACAAACATTCACTCCCTCCACCACCGATGCACAGTGACAGCAGTGTGTACCATCTACAAGATGCACTGCAGCAATGCACCAAGGCTCCTTAGACAGCACCTTCCAAACCCACGACCTCTACCAACTAGAAGGACAAGGGCAGCAAATACATGGGAACACCACCACCTGCAAGTTCCCCTCCAAGTCACACACCATCTTGACTTGGAACTATATCGCCGTTCCTTCACTGTCGCTGGGTCAAAATCCTGGAACTCCCTTCTTAACAGCACTGTGGGTATACCTACCCCAAATGGACTGTAGCGGTTCAAGAAGACAGCTCACCACCACCTTCTCAAGGGCAATTAGGGATGGGCAATAAATGTTGGCCTGGCCAGCGTCGCCCACATCCCAGGAATGAATAAAAAAAAATACAAAAGCAAGCAAGTTTAATAACACACTGGTTCAGTCTAAACTGGAGTATTGTATCCAATTCTGCACAGCACACTTTAGGAATGATGTGAAGGTTTTAGACAGGGTGCAGAGAAGGCTTACGAGAATGGTTCCAGGGATGAGGGACTTCAGTTACATGGAGAGATTGGAGAAGCTGGGATTGTTTTCCTTACAGAAGAGAGATTGAGAGGAGATTTGATAGAGGTGTTCAAAATCCTTAAAGGTCGAGACAGATTAGATAGAGAAACTCTTCCATTGTTGAAAGGGCCAAGACACTGATTTAAGGTGAATGGTAAAAGAACCAGCAGCAACATGAGGAAAACTTTTTTACTCGCTAGTGATTAGAACCTGGAATGCCCTGTCTGAGAGTCTGGTGGAGGCAGATTCAATTGTGGATTTCAAAAGGGAATTGGAGAAGCACTTGAAGAGAAAAAATTTGCAGGGTGACAGGGAAAGAGCGAGGGAGAGAGACTAGTTGAGTTGATCTTGTGAAGAGCCAGTCAGGATATGATAGACCAAATGGCCTCCTTCTGCACCCTAACCATGCTATGAATCTTTGATTGTCTGATTACTGAGTCAAAAGAATATAACAGGTAAATTAAATTTAATGGCCCATCTTTAGCACAGTTCATAGTGTGCAATGGCTCTGAATAGATTCTTTTGAATGCTGGTCATGTATACTTTCACAAAAATCATTCTGAAACGTCATCATTCCTTCCAAGAGAAATGATCAACTCCCAATTAACCTATAAAAGTCTTGGCATTCTTGTCACCAACTGCCCACTCTAACTCTTTCACACTTGACTAATCCAATTCCTTAATCCACTGTGCTGATAACAATGCATTTGCCAGCAGTGGTAAACAGAATGAGGGAAAAGTAGATGTTTGTTGTGTCAACATTGGATTTAAGACCTGACAGAAGAAATTAAATTTTTAGACAATCTAATACTAAGAGCTTGGGATGGTAAGGTAGGAAATATATAGTGTCCCGATGGCTCAATTGCGAATTGCAGGTAGTACTAAGTCACCAAATCCAAAGGTATCAGGTCCTTTAGTATTGCTGGTTACTGCTAAGTTTCCTGCTGTCAGCTGAATTGTTTAGCCATTTATTTATTATGGCCAGAAATGTCCATCAAATCCATAAGTGTGCACAGTTAAACTTGTAGTAAGAATACTCACTGGGTCCAGTCTTGGCCTTAGTATATCTAGGCTAAGAAGGGAACATTAGTGACAGTTTACGTTCTTCCGCTTTCTGGACACTGGATTCAAGAAGGGTTAGGGCTTCTCTCAACCAACAACATGTCTGCTAATGGTTACTGACTAGGTTCGCACATGACTGAGGTACTTGAACGTTGTTGATAGACATGAAACTACCACAACTCCAGGAGTGGAGGAGAGAAAATCAGTTAAGAAATAAACATGGTCATTGTCGCAGGCCCAACTTAAATGTGAAATTGTATTTATAAAGCTTACAATGTAGTATTAATCTGGTGATGTCCTATTGTCAACCATTTTGAAGATTTTAGAATTGAACTTGGGAAATATAAATGTTGATCGGTTGTCTGTAAACTGTTAAAATTCCAGCTATACATAATTGAGATATTAAGGACCAAACTGGACTGGAGCCTTCCAAGCTGGTCTTTAATGATTTTACCAGGCTTTTTCTTCTTCCTACTTCTTATTTGTTTCTTTCCTGCCTGAGTACCCCCTTGACACTCGCAGAACAACTTACGTGATCTGCTTTGCCATGGATCCCATGGTTCTTCTCTCTGATCCCTGTACAGTTACAGCTGTTATCTTCGTGGTTGGTGGCTTAGCTGTGCCCTGACCCCCCCCAAGTTCTACAAACCCTGGCTATCCCAAAGTTTCCACACTTGCCAGTGCTGTTAGATCATGGCAAGTGTTCCTAAACACTGGCATTGCTTTCACAACCCCATTAATGTACTTGTCGTCCTCCTCCTCAAGGGCTGTCACATTTCCAGTGCTTGAAGACTGGACCCAGTGAGTATTCACCATTAAGTGCTCCCAATCACTTCCTTAATTCTACAATACCCTCTAATTCCACAACCCAGTCTCCCTGATTATCACATCAACATCCCTGCTGTAATACTGAAGATTTGTGCTCCAGAACTAGGCATACCCTTAGCGAAGCTGTTCCAGTACAGCTACAACACAGGAATCTATCTGACAAAGTGAAAAATTGCCCAGGTGTGCCTTGTCCACAAAAAGCAGGACAAATCCAATCCAGCCAATTACTGCCCCATCTGTCTACTCTCAATCATCCAGCACTCACAGAGCAATAACCTCCTCACCGATGCTACATTTGGGTTCCATCAGGGCCACTCAGCTCCAGATCTCATTACAGCCTTAATCCAAACAAAAGAGATGAAATCCAGATGTGAGGTGAGAGCGATTCCCTTGACATCAAGGCAGCATTTGACTGAGTGTAGTATCAAGGAGCCCTAGCAAAATTGAAGTCAATGGGAATCAGGGGAAAACTCTCCACTTGCTGGAGTCATAACGAGCACAAAGGAAGATGCTTGTGGTTGTTGGAGGCCAATTATCTCAGGCCCAGTACATGGCTGCAGGAGTTCCTCAGTGTAGTATCATTAGAACATTAGAACATTAGAACATTACAGCGCAGTACAGGCCCTTCGGCCCTCGATGTTGCGCCGACCTGTGAAACCATCTGACCTACACTATTCCATTTTCATCCATGTGTCTATCCAATGTCCACTTAAATGCCCTTAAAGTTGGCGAATCTACTATTGCTGCAGGCAGGGCGTTCCACGCCCTTACTACTCTCTGAGTAAAGAAACTACCTCTCACATCTGTCCTATATCTATCACCCCTCAACTTGAAGCTATGTCCCCTCGTGTTTGCCATCACCATCCGAGGAAAAAGACGCTCACTATCCACCCTATCTAACCCTCTGATTATCTTATATGTCTCTATTAAGTCACCTCTCCTCCTCCTTCTCTCCAACGAAAACAACCTCAAGTCCCTCAGCCTTTCCTCGTAAGACCTTCCCTCCATACCAGGCAACATCCTAGTAAATCTCCTCTGCACCCTTTCCATAGCTTCCACATCCTTTCTATAATGCGGTGACCAGAACTGCACGCAATACTCCAGGTGCGGTCTCACCAGAGTTTTGTACAGCTGCAGCATGACATCGTGGCTCCGAAACTCGATCCCCCTACTAATAAAAGCTAACACACCATATGCCTTCTTAACAGCTCTATTAACCTGGTTAGCAACCTTCAGGGATTTATGCACCTGGACACCAAGATCTCTCTGTTCATCTACACTACCAAGAATCTTCCCATTAGCCCAGTACTCTGCATTCCTGTTACTCCTTCCAAAGTGAATCACCTCACACTTTTCCGCATTAAACTCCATTTGCCATCTCTCAGCCCAGCTCTGCAGCCTATCTATGTCTCTCTGTACCCTACAACATCCTTCGGCACTATCCACAACTCCACCGACCTTAGTGTCATCTGCAAATTTACTAACCCACCCTTCTACACCCTCTTCCAGGTCATTTATAAAAATGACAAACAGCAGTGGCCCCAAAACAGATCCTTGCGGTACACCACTAGTAACTAAACTCCAGGATGAACATTTGCCATCAACCACCACCCTCTGTCTTCTTTCAGCTAGCCAATTTCTGATCCAAAGCTCTAAATCACCTTCAACCCCATACTTGCGTATTTTCTGCAATAGCCTACCGTGGGGAACCTTATCAAACGCCTTACTGAAATCCATATACACCACATCCACTGCTTTACCCTCATCCACCTGTTTGGTCACCTTCTCGAAAAACTCAATAAGGTTTGTGAGGCACGACCTACCCGTCACAAAACCGTGCTGACTATCTCTAATGTACTTATTCTTTTCAAGATGATTATAAATCCTGTCTCTTATAACCTTTTCCAACATTTTACCCACAACTGAAGTAAGGCTCACAGGTCTATAATTACCAGGGCTGTCTCTACTCCCCTTCTTGAACAAGGGGACAACATTTGCAATCCTCCAGTCTTCCGGCACTATTCCTGTCGACAATGACGATACTTTCAGCAATTTAGTGGACAAAGATGTTTTGAGCTGAAGGGTGCAGGGGCAATTCTAACTGATGGCAGAAACTCTGCTACAGCAAAATCTTGCCTATTACTTTCTCCTCTTTGCCTTCCTATGACAAGTCCATTGCCTCAACAAAACTCAACAGCTTCAACTGTTTCATCAAAGAGCTTCCCTCCAATATAAGATCAGAAATGGGGATGTTTGCTGATGATTGCACAGCGTTGAGTACCATTAGCAACTCCTCAGTTAGTGAAGCAGTCCATGCCCGCATGTAGCAAGACTGGGACAAAATTCAGGCTTGGGCTGATAAGTGGCAAGTAACATTCGTGTCACACAAGTGCCAGGCAATGACCATCTCCAACAATAGAGAATCTAATCATCTCCCCGGACGTTCAATGGCATTCCATTGCTGAATCCCCACCATCAACATCCTGGGGGTTGTCATTGATGAGAAACTGAACAGGACCAGCCTCATAAATACTGTTGCTACAAAAGCATGTCAGATGGTGGGATTTCTGTGCCGTGTAACTCACCTCCTGACTCCCCAAAGCCTTTCCACCATCTACAAGGCACAAGTCAGGAGTGTGATGGAATACTCTCTATTTGCCTGAATGAGTGCAGCTCCATCAACACTCAAGAAGCTCAACACCATCCAAGATAAAGCAGCCCACTTGATTGGTACTCCATCCACCACCTTAAATATTCACTCCCTCCACTACCTGCGCACAGTGACAGCAGTGTGTACCATCTACAAGATGCACTGCAGCAACTCACCAAGGCTCCTTCGACACCTTCCATATTTGTGACATCTATCAACAAGAATGACAAGGGCAGCAAGCAGATACATGGGAATACCGCCACCAACTCACACACCATCCTGACGCAACTATATTGCTGTTCCTTCACTGTCACTGGCTCAAAATCCTGGAACTCCCTCCCTTAAAGCACTGTGGGCGTGTGTACATCACGTGGACTACAATGGTTTAAGAAGGTGGTTCACCATCACCTTCTCAAGGGCAATTGGGAATGAGCAATAAAGGCTGGCCTTGGAGTGATGCTCACATGCCAAGAACAAATCAAAAAACAAACTTAGGGTTATTCCACATTCCATTTTCTACCTGACAAGCTACTCACTCCTCTCAAGCCCTGAACTCCAGATTCCCTTGACACTATGGCTGGAATTTAACACTGAGGTAGTGGCCCCAACCCCCGGCTGGAAAGCCAGAGAAGAGCCGCCTCTGCCGGGCTGGAGAGTTAAGCTGCTATTTTGCATGGCTTAGGCCCTCAACTGGCTTCAGTTGGGGCTTCCACCCCTCTGACGCAGGAAGTCCCACCTCCAAGAGCTGCCGGCCAATCAGAGGGCTGGCAGCTTGTCAGTCCCAGCAAGGCCAACGGGAGTGGTGGCTACTTCTGGGACTGCAGCCAGCAAGAAGAGGACCATAGACTTGGGGCTCCAAAAAAGGTAAGTAGCAGTCAGGCCTCACCGGGGACAATCGGCTAGGCCCCAGTGAGGGGTGGAGGGGTCGGAGTGTAGGGTGGGAGGGTTTTAGGGAAGACAGCCTGTTCTGCACGGTGGGCCCTCTGTGGGGCACAGAATGCCCAATCAGGAGGTGCCACCCCCAGCTCAGAAGGAGGCCGCCATGTATTACCAAGCAGCCTCCTCAGGTGCTGAAGTGCCCATCTGCCACTGGTAGTATACCAGCGGCAGCAGGAAGAGGTCCTTTACTGACAACTAACTGGCAACATGATGGCCTCAATTGGCCTAAGGGTGGGTAGACCATTTGTCAGCTCCCCCACCACTGGTAAAATAGCAGTGGAGGTGGGTAGGTGAGGGGCATGACACCACCCCCCAACCTTGCATCCAATTTTATGTCCCTCCTGCCTCCTAGCTGCCCTCAGCGGGGGCAGGGGCAGGTGTTAAATTCTGGCATGAATAATTCATGCTCAGCCGCTCCAGCTGCTGATTCCTAGCCTTTCTTCTCCTCCCAGCCAACACCCAGCCCTTCATTTTGTCTCTTACTTACATATGGAATCATAAAATCTTATGCCATAGACTGATACTATTATACATGTTTCAGCTCTTTGGCAAAGCTATCCAATTCGCTCCACTTCCCACTTCCTGCCCGTAGACGTGCATGTTTCCCCTCCTTCTCGGCAGTCTCTCTACACCTGATCCTAACCTTGGCTGTCAGTTTGCTGTGTATCTGGTTGATACAAAATGTAAGACATTGAGCACATTGATAAAGAACCATGTATGAAAGCCATGAAGAGATATTGGGAGGTAGCCATGAAGAGAATTGATACAAAGGGAAGACTTATACAAAGGGTAGAACAGTGAGAAAAAATATTGGAGGCTGTTAGAAAGATGGACTCCACAATGAGAAAAGTGTGAGTGAATTTTACAGAGATACAAAGAAGGGTTGGAAAATAAACAGGAATACAGAAAGTAATAGGGAATGGAAGCGAGCAAGAGGAATGGAAAACAGTAAGAGAGTTTAGAAAGATTGTGTTAATTATAGGTAAAAAAAAATGTTTTATTTCTGACTGTAGGCCACACCATAGGAGTTTGAATAATTTAAGAGTATTTTAATATCTAGCTTCCTTAAGTATGCACAAACCATCTGTTGCCTTGCAAGCTCAGCAGCTCTAATATTCACTCTTAACTACACAGATTTTGTAATAAAGGTTTATAATGGCATATGGAAAGCTTCAAAAGTGGAGACACAGATATCACTGCTGAAGGTGTACAAGGATCTTTAAAGGAAGGTAAAATGTTTCATCATTTGATGTAGAGATATCATTGAATTTATAACTAGTGAGTTTCGTGGTGTTTGATATATGGAGGCCACAGTTGGGGAGTGAAATGTGATAATATGTCTTTCAACAAGTCTGAAAAATTAAAAGAAAGATAAATCATATTTCATAGGAATCTAGGAATAGGAGAAGGCCATTCAGCCTCTCAAGACTGTGCCACCATTCTAATGACTTGTATCTCAATTACATTTACCCACCTTTCATCACCTTCCATGACAGGTTCTTGTTACCATGTTTCTGTCCATAAATTTATTTATTTAACTGGTTCAATTATTTGCCTATTTGGTCATTTTTCCTCTGCACGTTTACCTGATAATTGCAGGAAGTACCTGCTCTAAAGGAAGTTCCTTGTATCAGCTGCTCTGGATCTCTGTCTAAAAGAAAATTTCAAGGGATAGTACAGCCACAGAGTGGCGGGCAGGTGGAAAAAGTAGCGAGCTTGTGCATCATAACTGGGCCCAGCTCTTAAGTAATTTTATCTTCCTACTTTTATCTTCTTTCCCTGAAAGTGCTGACTTACAACCAGTTTCACAGGTGCTAGCTGCCATCGAATGCATTGCAATCCAGGGTAGAAGGTGGGGCAGCATAAGGAGGGGAATCAAAATAGGAAATAGACAAGCCTGGTCAAAATTATAGTATCACATATGCACAGAATTACTGAGTGGGGTATTGCATGGGTCAGTATTCAGACCCTTGTTGCCTTGTATCTACCTAAATGAGCTGGATGTAGAAACCAATGGTAAGGCTGTTCATTTTGCAGACATGATGACAGCAATAATGACTTGCATCTATATACTGCCTTGAAAAAGATCTCAAGGCACTTCACACAAAAAAATGGACACCAAGCCAAAAAAAGTAGATATCAGGAGTGGTGCAGTCAAATACATGCTTTTTACAGACATTGATAAAGGACGAGAGAGAGGTGAAAAGTAGAATGTTTTCGGGACTGATTCTCGAACCTTGACCCATTAATAGTGAAGTGGAGAAAGGTGAGGAATCCGGAATCATATCCAGAGCAACAGGGAGTTTAGGGAGTAGTTGTAGTACTTAAGGAGGTTACAGAAATGAAGAGGGGAAAACCATAGATGGATGTAAATTTTAAATTTGAGTCATTGGGAGACTGGGAACCAAAGCAAATCAACATAAAGAGGGGTAATGGTTGTGCAGGCTTTGGTGCAGGATAGGATACAGTTAATACAGTTTAGATGAGTTGAAGTTTACAGAGGGTGGAAAATGGGAGGCCAGCTGGGAAAATTAATTGTGTTTGGAGGTACCAAGGCATGGATGAGAGTTACAGCAGCTCATAAACTGACATTGGGTGGAGTGGACAATGTTACAGAGGTGAAAATAGGCAGTGTTTGTGATAGAGAGGATATGTCAACAGAAACTCAGGCCATTGTCAAATAGTTCATCACGCTTGTGAACTGGATGGCACAGTTTGAGACAGTGGGGTCAGGGAGGAGGATGGATTTGACAGTGAGGGTATGGAGTTTGTGGCGGGGAAGAGGTGAAACTTTGGTATTCCCAATGTTTAGGTGGAGAAAAATTGTGGTTTATCCAAGACTTTGATCTGTGAAAGCAGCAGAGGAGTTGAGAGAACTGGTGAAGTAAAGCGGAGTATCAATAGCAGCCCTGTGGATGGTATCCCCATGTAATTGAGCCAGACACTATGAGAATGTGATATGCAGGAAGGATAAAAGATGCTGTTAAGATTTTGTAGAAGAATTTAGGTCTGTTCTGCAGTTGGGCATGTAAATGACTTGAAATGTAATACTGACAAATGCAAAGTATTACGCATTGGAAGAAAGAATGTACAATGTGGGTACATATTGAAGGGAGTTGAATATTACAGGTTAACTACAAAGTCAGAGAATCTTACACCACAGAAAGAGGCCATTCAGGCCATTAAGCTTGTGTTGGCACTTTGAAATTAACCTAATTAACCCCTCTCCCCTGCTCTTTCCCCATATCCCTACACTTTTCTCCCCTTCAAGTATTTATTCAATTCCCTTTTGAAAGCTACTATTGAATTTGCTTCCACCACCCTATCAAGGGAGCCATGTGAGTGACAACAGACTCATCATTTTCAAGCAGAAAACAAAAAAGGGAATCAATTAAAAACAGTCAGGCAGTGGGGTCTAAGTCTCTACTAACTACAGAAATTATACTGAGACTTTATAATAAAATAGTCAGACCCCAGTTGGAACACGAGCGCTGAAACCATAATGGCAGGTGCCTCGTGTGCTAGAAGCCTGCTCACCAACTGTGCACAATGCTCTTGAAGCCCATGAATTCTATTTAAATTAAGGGCTTTTTCAACAAGGCAACTAAGGCTCAGTAATATCTTAGTTTAAAACTCAAATCATCTCCAGGTAATTGGACTGCACAACATTTGTATCTTTGCATTTCCTTGGCCTCCAGCAGCTACATGCTGAAAGCAGTGCTTGCATTTTCAACAGATTTAAAAATGAAATAGCAGATTTTTGTTAGCTGTTTCTAGCTGACCCCCAAGCAAGGTGGCACTTTTATTGCACCATACTTTGTGCCGCAAAAATACTTAAGAGAATTAATCTCACGTTATTGTGTGAGGTCTGTTCAAACCAAGTTCATATATTCATCACCCCTGTGCTCACTGAACTACATTGGCTCCCGGTTAAGCAACACCTCGATTTTAAAATTCTCATCCATGTTTTCAAAACCCTCCATGGGCTACTCCTCCCACTCTTGTAACCTCCTCAGTTCCATAACCCTCCTAGATATCTGCATTCCTCCAGTTCTAGCCTCTTGTGCATGCCACATTTTAATAGCTATAACAGAGATGGTCATGCCTTCAGCTGGCTCAGCCCTAAGTTCTGAAATTCCTTTCCTAAACCTCTTCGCCTCTCTACCTCTCTTTCCTCCTTTAAGCTGCTCCCTAAAACTTATCTCTTTGACCAAGCTTTCAGTCATCTGCCCGAATATCACCTTATGTGGCTCAGTGTCAAATTTTGCTTTATAAGCAAAAGGTGTTTGATAAAGTGCCACATAACAGTCTTGTCAGCAAAGTTAGAGACCGTGGAATAAAAGGGACAGTAGCAGCATTGGTACTCAGTTGGCTGAGTGACCGGAAACAGGCAGTAGTTGTGAACGGTTTTTTGGACTGGAGGAAGGTATATAATCGGGATCCCCAGGGGTCGCTGTTGGGACCCCTGCTTTTCCTGATATATATTAATAATCTAGACTTGGGTGTAATGGGCATCATTTCAAAATTTGCGGATGTATTGGAAGTATTGTGAATTGTGAGGAGGATAGTGATAAACTTCAAGAGGACACAGACAGGCTGGTGGAATGGGCAGACAAGTGGCAGATGAAATTAATGCAGAAAAGTGTGAAGTGATATATTTTGGTTGGAAGAATGAGGAGAGGCAATATAAATTAAAGGGTACAATTCTAAAGGAGGTGCAGGAGAAGAGGGACCCAGGGGTATATGTGCATAAATCATTGAAGGTTGCAGGGCAGGTTGAGAAAGCGGTAAATAAAGCATATGGGATCCTGGGCTTTATAAATAGGAAGATAGACTACAAAAGCAAGGAAGTTATGATAAACCTGTATAAAACACTGGTTCAGTCTCAACTAGAGTACTGTGTCCAGTTCTGGGAACCACACTTTCGGAAAGATGTTTATGTTTTTGAGAGGTTGCAGAAAATGTTCACGAGAATGGTTCCTGGGGTGAGGAATTTCAGTTAAGTGGATAGGTTGGAGAAGCTGGGTCTGTTCCCCTTGGAGAAGAGAAGATTATGTCGAGATTTGATAAAGGTGTTCAAGATCATGAGGGGTCTGGACAGTGTAGATAGGGAGAAATTTGCCAAAGGATCCAGAACCAGAGAATACCAGTTTAAAGTGATTGGCAAAAGAAGCAACAGCGATATGAGGAAAAACATTTTTACACAGTGAGTGGTTTGGATCTGCAACCACGACCTGAGAGTATGGTGGAGGCACTTCAAAATCGAGGCCTTCGAAACAGAACTAGATAATTATCTGAAGAGAAAAAAATTTCAGGGCTACAAGAAAAAGCGGGGCAGTGGGGCTAGGTGAGTTCCTCTTGCAGACAGCTGGCACGAACACGATGGGCTGAATGGCCTTCTTCAGTGCTGTAACCAGTCGATGATTCTATGATTCTATGAGAATGCTGCTGTGAACTGCCTTGGGACATTTTATTATGTTAAAGACAATATATAAATACAAGCTGTTGTTGTTGGCAGTTGCTTACACTATTTTAATTAATCAGGTTATTCGTTGCTCCCAGATATGCTAACCAACAGCAGCACAGTCACCCTGGTGATGATAATACCAGATTTAATTTACTCCAATGTCCTCTTTATAGAATCATAGAATATTACAGTGCAGTATGAGGCCATTTGGCCCATCAGGTCTGCACCAGCTCTTTCAAAAGGTAATCTAGTTAATCCCACTCCTGCACTCTTTCCTCCTTCAAGCATTTATTCAATTACCTATGGAAAGCTACCTTTCAATCTGTTTCCACCACCCTATCAAACAGTACACTCCAAATCCTCTTTCGTAACCTCCTTTCCTCCACAAGCTCCAACTTGTCCAAAATGTAGTTGCTTGTATCCAGTGTTGTACTAAGTGCCAGTCACCCTCACTCCCATCCTCATGGTCCTACATCAGCTCCCTGTCCCTCAACATATAAACACTTTTTATCTTCAAATTTCCACATGTGTTATCTACAAACTCTTCCTGACTTATGCACCCCCTTTCACAACCTTTAGACTTGTGACTCTGGTCTTGTCAGTCTCTAATTTTCTTCCTAAATCCTTTCACTTCCCCCCCTTCCTTTAAAAACCTTCTGAGCAGTCATATTTTTGGCCAAGATTTTGGTCATTCTTTCTAATCTCTCCCTGTGTATCTCAGTCTTCATTTTCTTTATCTATCTACATTTACGAAACACCTTGTGACATGTTGAATATTAAAGGTGCTATATAAATGAAAGCTGTGATTGTTGTAGCTCGTGAGTGTGTACAATCTGTACCACCACTGTACGACAATAGTATGGCACCGCTGATACTACCTCAACATCCACATAGACTATTCGCCAGGGGTCACTGGATAGCAATCTGGAAAGGGAGCCTTGACTGATTCTTTGCCTCTCTAGCTCAACAACCCTGATGACAATAATAGAGCCTCCATGACTGCCCCAGCCAAGATTGGCTAACTCAGCATAGACCAGGAATCAAATCCAAGGCTTCTAGGCCTGTGGGGTTCAGTACTGAAGCAGGCAGTTTATTTAGCACCAAGCCTCTGAAAGGATGGTAGACGCAGAAGCTTTCATTGCATTTAAAAATTATTTGAAGTGCTGTAATCCACAGGAATATGGACCAAGTGCTAGATTAGTGGGATTAGACTGGATAGCTCACTTTCAGCTGGCACAGACACAATGAGTCAAATGGCTTCCTGCTACGTCATAAATTTTCTATGTTTTTATGTTTCAAGTCAATTAACAGAGCGAGAGCTGTTCCCAGGATCTGTTTCAGCTGTTAACAGTGATGGTGCTCAGCATCAAAACTGAAGCACTCAAATTACATACATCAGATGATTGTTTCTTGTGATAAAGGCAATGCTTTAGGCATTATGCAATATCATTCACTCCCAAGAATTTAAGATTAACCTGCCCTTTCAAAATGATGCAGGCAGCATGCCATCATTGCACTGCTTGCTGAATAACATGATTGCAACTTGCAGCCAGCGTTAACCTTTGCCGATGAGTGGCTACAAGTCTCAGCAGGAGGCCCGAAATTGTGAGAGGCTGGCACCAGTTAAAGCTAGCCTGCACTACTTAAAGCCAGCCTGCACCTCAAAAAGGGGAGCTGCATTGTGGCTGCAACAGGTGCTAGAAGTCATTCTACAACTGATTCTGACATGGAAACATTGATTAATGGCACAACATGAGAGGCTCCAAGGTTTATGGATGCTGCATGGAGGTCTTGGGGGAGGAGGTGGAAAGTGGGTGATGTGTCCAGGAAGCCCTTTCGACCCACAATCAGAAGATAGTGAAAGCAGATTACTGTGGAGGTCAATGCCAGGAGTCAAGCCCTGAGGATCTGGATGCAGTGCTGCAAGATGTTCAATGTTCTCATGCAAGTGATCAAGATCAGTGAATGCATCTTCAAATGCCATATCCCACCAACTGCATCGCTAGCCTCAGACACTGCTCAAATCACCACACCCCCATCACTCACCTACCAAAAATCTCTATCAATCAGGACTCAGGTTTGCACTTGCTGCTGTTCAATATTCAGTGTATTCACACCTAATCTGTACTAATGCTTTGTCTTTCAACACACCATTAACATATTGTTTGCCTTTTCTCCATGACCTTTTGGTCAGCTATGTGGCCTGGTCCAATCTGCACCTTCTCCTTTGTTATCTCTTGCCCCACCCCCACCTCACTTGTTTATAATCTGTGACTTGACTAATATTTGTCAGTTCCGAAGAAGGGTCACTGACCCGAAATGTTAACTCTGCTTCTCTTTCCACAGATGCTGCCAGACCTGCTGAGTGATTCCAGCATTTCTTGTTTTTGTTTCAGATTTCCAGCATCTGCAGTATTTTGCTTTTATCTCATATTCATATGCTTCACCTCACCCTCACACACTTAGCACTTTTGCGAGCCTTACACCCACATCGTGCAACATGCACACACTGCCAGCTATTCAACTGTGACATCCACATCAGGCAAACAGATTGCACGACACTCATTTACACACGTCCCTCTTTCCTACAGGACAAGGTGGCACACAACTGGAGGTAGTAGCAACTAACCACAGGGTAACAGGACCATCTGCATGTCCTAACCCCCATGAAGGAGACAGTGCTGGCCATGGCTGAGGCCATCGTCAGAGAATGGTCTGACACCATCAAAGTGCAGTCAATGGTACCCTGCACCATGGCGAGTCCAGCAATAATAGCAGATCTGCATGCTTACTCCACTGCTTCTCTCGGGCAAGAGAGAATGAAATGTAGTTAGCTTACATTGAATAGACAGCATCAGGTACCTTCCTCATGCAACAAAGAATTACAAACTGTGTTACGTAGCAAATATCTTTAGCTCCAGCCCTGAAGGAGCCAGACATATAAAAATTCATTGAAACTTCATGATCACCATCATAGCAACTGGAAATGCAGTCCTTGCCCTGCTCTGAAGTTGTATTTGTGGTTTCAGTGGGTGGCAGATTTCAGTGAGTATATCGTGAATGAAGTGCAGAGGATGTGCACATTATTCCTTGCTGAGGTTTAGTTAAGAGAATTGCTTAATTGTTGCGAGCCCTTCTCCCCTTCCTCCTCCTCTGTCTTCCAGCAGTTTGTCCTGCTCTGACCTCCATTCATTCTCCAAGTCATACTGTATTTCAAGGGGAATGGCCACTAATGCAGCCACATCTCGGACAACTGTTTTTTGCAGAAGCCTTGAAGTCAGTAAAAACTCCTTGAGCACCTGCCATGCCACTCCCTGTAGAATGTGGCACTAGGAACAAAGATAGAAAGCACCAAACACTTGCAGAATTGAAGCAACAGTCAGAAGAAATCAACCAGCAACTACCGATAAGTAGTCAATGATCTCTTTAAGTAGAGCCAGTGGGGTGGGGGGAGGGGGGTCCATCTTGCTAACGAACATATGTTCAGCTGTGTTAAGTGAGGGAGTTAATTGGAGCGTTGAGCTCCAAAATGGCACTACTTGCAAGATCTGCCTGCGCTGCATACTTCTGCAACCATTTACTGTTCCCATGCTAACGCCATCACCAATATGGCATCTAGAGCACCTCACTCCAAAAACGTGTGCTGGTGCCGCAGACTCCATTTGGGCACTAAACACCACCCATAGCATCCGAACAATGGACACTATTGTTACAAATTTTGCACAAACTGTATCTACCTGTGGGGTGTTCAAAACTATGGGCCATAAATATGAGGTAATTACTGATAAATTCAATAGGAATTGAGAAGAAACTTCTCTATCCAGAGAGTGGTTAGAATGTAGAACTTACTACCACAAGGGATATTTGAGGCAAATAGCGTAGATGCATTGGAAGTAAAGCTAGGCAAAAATGTGAGGGAGAAATGAATAGAAGGCTATCTTGATAGAGTGAAATGAAGGGGGCGAGAGGATACTGTCGTGGAGTATAAACACCGGCATAGCCCAGTTTCTGTGTTGTATGTTTGCTGTAATTCTATGTAACATTCCTCTTCCTAAATCACATTAATATTTATTGATAAAATGGAGCCAATAACAAATTCAAAAATCTCTAATTTTATAAGGTTAATTACAATCCAATTGAGTTACATTTCCCCAATGAAAACATCTGTGGTAATTATAGAGATTCACTTTACACAGAAAATATATTCTCAATGTTCCATACATGATGGGCAATCACACTCAAATCCACCAGCTCTCTGCACATTTCTGTAGAGGATTGGATCTTTGACATTCAATCAAGCAAAGGAAAGCAGAATTGAAACATTTCATCACTGATGTCCCCAAGGAATACCTGGGATTACATGAGAAGAGATCAGGTATTAGTTTATGAAAGGAAAAAGACACAGCAATCACAAACATGTTGGATGATTAGGAAGTTCAAATATATTGACCATGACATCTAGTAACTTACTTTCTGAGAAGCTTTACCCTTGGAATGCAGCAGGAAAGTCATATTTTTTTTATTTGTTCATGGGATATGGGCATTGATGGCAAGGCCATCATTCATTGCCCATCCCTAATTGCCCTTGAGAAGGTGATAGTGAGCCACCTTCTGGAACCACTGCAGTCCTTGCAGTGTAGGTACACCTACAGTACTGTCAGGAAGAGTGAAGGAATGGCAGTATTATATTTACAAGTCAGAATGGTGTGTGACTTGGAGGGGAACTTGCAGATGGTGGTGTTCTCATTGGATAGATAACAACTAAAGATGCTGAAATAAGTGAGTTGAAACAGTTACATTTGGAAATACTTGGCTATTTGATTCAAGTACAGTTATCCTTTGGGTTTTATTTGTATATTTCCTCTTTATGAGATGAAGAGACATATATTTAAAATTAATTTGTCTCAATCATGATTGGAAAAGTAACTTGCAGTCTGCCTTACTTAAATTGAATAGTCATTCTAAAGCCCTCAGTGAAATAGAGATAGGCCAAAAATAAACCATCAGTATTCAGGAAGCTTGTACCTGGACTAGTTTACATTGTAGTTGAATACATCAGACAACTTGTTAATCTTTTCTGAAAGCATAGCCAGACCTATAAATACTGTGGCTAGAGTTCCCACTCGATTGTGCTGGTACTTTGAGGGCAATTCGCTCGATATCAGCATAACCGATACAAAAGATCACAGAATTTTAAACGCAAATCATCTTACCACAATCCTTTGCGCGTGCTGGAACAAAATAGTGCCAGAAGCAGGCCCTGGCCGCAAATCTGGCCATGCTCTCAGGGTGAAGTAATCACCATTGGGAGATTTTTATTTATTTTTATTTATTTAGAGATACAGCACTGAAACAGGCCCTTCGGCCCACCAAGTCTGTGCCGACCATCAACCACCCATTTATACTAATCCTACACTAATCCCATATTCCTACCACATCCCCACCTGTCCCTATATTCCCCTATCACCTATCTATACTAGGGGCAATTTATAATGGCCAATTTACCTATCAACCTGCAAATCTTTGGCTGTGGGAGGAAACCGGAGCACCCGGCGAAAACCCACGCAGAAACAGGGAGAACTTGCAAACTCCACACGGTCAGTACCCAGAATTGAACCCGGGTCGCTGGAGCTGTGAGGCTGCGGTGCTAACCACTGCGCCACTGTGCGCTTGTTTACAGGCCTTTGAGGCGGCTCCAAAAAGTAAGCTGGAACATTTGGGCATAAGGACACTTAAGGGCATATTTTGAAAGATTTTGAAAGTTTTTCTTTTAATTTACTGGGTAACTGACTACCCCAATCTAACTAGAAAATAGTTTTTAATAGCTTTTAAAAATCATTTTCAGTAAATTAAATTTGGGCCATTCACAGATGGTGAATTGATACTGATTAAAAATGCTTATTTTTTGTGATAAACCCAAAATATCAAGGAATATTTTTAAAGAAATTTAAAAAAAAAAATACATTTTAAAGTGCTGCCCAATTGTGCATACTCATGGCAGATTTTGCATTTGATGATAATGTGAATGAGCTTGACTGGAAACTTGGGGAATATAAGCACTCTTCAAAAGGGAAGCAATTTTGAGCACAATTTGCTCCAGAATCTCCAATTGTGCCCAAAGCAGAACCACTACACCTGTAAGTCTACAATGTATTCACTTACCAGTTAGTAGATCTGCTTGGCAGTTTATAACCAAAGCCAGGGTCTAACAAGTTTCTTATTCTAACACCTTTTCAAATTGATGAAGATCACATCAGGACAAATGATTTAACCTGTGGGTGAAATACATGCCAGAAATTTTTTTGGAATTCCATAAGTTTCATTGGAAATTCACTGGAAACCTATTTATGTTTGTTTCTCCACCAAAGTAAATTCCTGGCAACAGTAGTGAGAGATTTCTGTTTGATCTCTATGCTTGGTATAAATTACTCAGGTATTAGAAGGTTAAACCAATGTCACAGAACGCAAGGCTCACCTAAAGGATTGGTCTGAAGTTCTGAACTGGTGAAAGTTCGGAAATATTCTACCTCTGATTATCAACTCCTTCACCAGAATATATCATTCTGTATCACAGAAATGTTATTGGTGCTTATACATGCTGGTGTGCAGTTAGTCACTGATTGTTGGACAAGATGTTGACCAAAGTTTCCTTTCCTTTCCCCCAATAATGGTGTGATTATTTTCTTCCTCCATTATCTGTAGAAGAATCAAAGAATGTCACAGTCCAGAAATAGGACTTTTGGATGATCAGGTCTGCTTTGTCCAGAAGCTTTTTCCACATGTCATCAGGTCTAGCACTGCGCGCCCCTATATCCTTCAATACTCTCTTTTCAAGCTGTGATCCCTCTTAAAGGACTTTCAGATTCTGTTTCAACTATAGTTTGTGGCAGAAAACTTCACATTTCTACCACCCTCTGCAAAAAAAGTTCTAACCTGCCTTTTAATACTTTTGTGACCTTAAATTTGTGTTCCATTATTACCATCTTATTGAACTGTGGAAACAATCTAGCAACCCATTCTATTTGATTTTACTGCTGTGATTGTTATTCTCTCTCTGCTGGTGGATTTTTGACTCTGCAGGCAAAACTTTCTGTGTGTCCAGAATCAGAATGGTTGATGTTTCTCTCCTATGTGATATTCGGAAATAGAGCGTTGGATGTAGATATGGATAGTCTGCAACCTTTAGTGGATAAGTTATGGGAGCCAGAATGGGAGGAATTTCTCTTGCTTCGATTCTACTACTTAGGTAAATGCAGCACACTGATGATTTGCATTGTAATTGAGAAAAAAACTCAGTTTGATAGGTAAGTGATTGAGTATTCTGGTTGAGTTCTGCTTAACATATAAATGCTGAGTAACTGAGCTTCATTACTGGAGAGGCTTGTTTGAATGAAGTTTAATTTTCAATTGATATTTCCACTAGTTAATATTGGTCTGCTAGTCTTCAAACAAACGTCTTATGGTTGGCAAATACTATTAAATTGATAAAGAAATACTTTGTTCTATATAATCATGAACTAAGTTTTTAGTTTAATAAAATAATATTGTAACTTAATTTCTCAGCAAACATGAATTCTTTTTTAAAAAGAACCTTATGAATTACTAAAACATTTTGTAATAACCATCTTTCTCTTTGACTCTTCTTTACACTTGAATAAATCTAATTCCTTAATTAACTTTGCGAACGGCAGAGTATCCCTGTGTCATGAGAAAAAAACGTCAACCCCGAATCATGGTAAATAGTGGTCCAAGTTCCTGGTGCTTCCAGTTTCACCATGATGGTTGGATTCTGTGGAGTTGGATTGTTGGCATAATCTAACTAAGCTTCCTGACCATTTTTTACATGCCCAGGGACTTCTGATTCACCAGGAGATAGGAAATACAAAATTCAGTTGCCCTTAAAAGGTTGCTGCATTTAAAGGGAGGAAGAAATTTTAGATGGAGGCTGGTAGCTATAAATACAAGCAGGTTAGAAAAGGTGCAAGAACTGCCTCTTCACTGAATAGAGCCTAGAGGTCCTGTTGTAAAAGGTAGCACTGAGGAAAGTGAGGGGGACCCTCCTAATAGAATCAATGTACAGCAGGCATGGCAGAATGTGATGAATAGAACTGATGCAGGACTCTGGAAAAGTGTCAAGATAGGCTTGACTGAGTTGTAACAAGGGGAACGCATATTTCCTTTCTTTTATGGATGGATTTTCCAGGATTACTGCAAGTACTAGTAAGTGAAACATTGATGTATGGACATCCACCTGAAGTCCTTTGTGAAGGTCTAGGAAATAGGCCATGATTGCACACACTAACCCTCAACCTTCACTCATAGTATCTGGTGGGGCAGGGCTTTGGGAAGATCATCCATATGTAACATATGCACCTATAGGCTTTGCCTGGTCTTCGCTTGTTCTTGCTAAAATCTGTTGGTTTTCTAGCCAAACAGTGAGCACAAAAAAACACATTGGTTATTCTACCATTTTCCCAAGCTGGACGCTAAACTAGAGGAAGACCGTAGTGCTCATTCCACACCCTTGTCCTCCCGTCTTTCAGAGGAGATGTTAAGCTGAGGCCTGGTCTGCCCTCTTGAATGAAGTTTAATTTTCAATTGATATTTCCACCAGTTAATATTGGTCTGCCAGTCTTCAAACAAATGTTTTATGGATGGCAAATACTAATAAATTGATAAAGAAATAGTTTGTTCTATATAATCATAAGCAAAGTTTTTAGGGATAAGGTTGATGGCTAGGGAACAGTTTGTGGCAGTGTGATAAATGCTATATATTATACTATCTGTAAAGTGTTAGGAACGAATTATCTAGGAACTAGTTGTTATGTGTAGGTGTTCCAGTGTGGGGGGGGGGGGGGGCGCATTCATGGCTGCACTGGGGAGTCATGTTATACGCAACACAAGAACCAGTTGAATTAGGTTCTATAGCACAGAGCATGCTGCTGAAATAATCAAGATTGACTCCAGCCTTTTCCAAGTTTAAAGTATGATTCTTTCCAACATCTGGGAACCAGAAAACAACATAAAGATGAAATATGGTGGCAGCGGGTGTCTGTGAGTAAACTTAGAACATTTTTAAAAGCATCAGATTGAGAAAAGTGACCCAAATTAGTGCCAGAGAGAGAGAAAGAAAAACTGAGTAACTTGTGCGATAACTCTAAAAAAAAAATGAAATGTCAGCCAGGACAGGAATGAATGTACAGCTACAGCCCATCATGAATTGGGGAGCTGATGATGTCATAGAGGCATTTGAGAAGTTTAAACAAAAGTGCAATTTGGCATTCAGTAGTTTCCTAAAAGGCACAAGAGGAGAGGGTCAGCTATATCCTTCTATGGACTGGTGATAAAGGATTAAATTTATTTAACAGCTGGGACCTAAGTGAAGAGGACAGCAGAAACCTAGACAAAAGTTTTTCAAAGATTCAGCACACATCTCCAGCCAAAATCAAATCATCGGATCTACTGATATGAATTTCAAGGACTCAGACAGGAACTAGGTGAGCCTATTGACAATTTTGTAGCAAGATTTTAAAAATGCAGCCAGAAAATGTAACTTTATGGACACAGATGAATGGCTGATAGATCAGCTCATTTGGGGTTCTGCACGTCCTGAAGTACAGAAAGCTCTAATTGGACAGGACAAGCTCACAATATCACAGGCTGTACACACTGCCAGAGCACATGAAGCCACGAGCAGACAGATGAAGACTCTGACCTCCCAAATGGCTAGCCTTCAGTTAAGCCAAGAGATAGGCAGCAGGGTCGATGCAGTGAGAAAGCAACTAAAGAATGTACACCAAACAGAGAGAAAGCGATGCAGGAGCTGTGGACAACTACATGACTAGACAGATAGAAGGAAATGTCCCGCATATGAATCAATCTGCAGAGCTTGCGTAAAGACCAATCACTGGGAAAAGATGTGCAGAACAAGGCAAGAAGGTGGTAGACGAGTCATCAGAGCCAGAGTAACAGAGTGAAGGAATAGTGAAAGAAACCAAAACATCCATACCCTGGAAGATGGCAATGGGTTTGAGAACATGATAGACATAGGAACTATAGAATTGCATGAAATGTCTGGATGTGACAGTTCCCAGAGAAAAGAAATTCACATAACCATTCAGATCAGGAAGAAGCTGAGAAATAAGCCCACAATGATAAATCTGAAGGTGAAGATTGATACAGGAGTGCAGAGTAACATCATCCCACTCAGATTATACCAGAAAATCTTTCCTGAAAATTTGGAGAAAAATGGTTATCCAAGGGAGGGTGCTCTGAAACCAAACAATATCATGCTAACAGCATAGGGGGAACTGAGATTCGACAGCTAGGAACAATCCAAATCAGAGGGGCATGCAAAGGAAAAGATGTTAACTGTATGTTCTATGTCACAGATACAGATGGTCAGCTATCCTGGGGTTGAGCGGTTGTGAAGAGCTGCAGATTATCTCAGTCATTGATTAGGTGAAGGAGGCGACACTGTGGGTTGAAGATAGTACAACCCGTTGAAAAGCACCCTCTGATCAGAAGCAAATAAGATCTGGTGCAAATGTACCCAGAGTATTTTGATGAGATGGTTGGATGCTTCGAAGATTTTGAGTATCATATCACTATTGACCCAGCGATGAAGCCAATGATTCATCCCCCTCGTAAAGTACCAGTAGAACTAAAAGGAAAGCTTGAAAGAGAGCTCCAAGAAATGGAAGAAAAGAAGGTGATCACCAGAGTCAAAGAGCCTACAGATTGGGTAAATTCCATCATGGTGAGAGACAAGCCAAATGGACGGCTAAGAATTTGCCTAAATCCCAAATATCTTAACCAAGCAATAAAGAGAGATCACTACCCTATTCCCACACTGGAAGAAATCACAGCAGGACTGGCAGGGGCAAAAGTTTTCAGCAAGCTTGGTGCCAGAAATGGCTACTGGAATGTGAAGCTAGACGCAGAATCTTCACTGTTGACAACATTCAACACAACCTTTGGACGGTACAAATTCCTGTATCTACCCTTTGGCCTCAAAGTGAGCCAGGATGTGTTCCAACAGAATGTACATGAGCCATACAGGGGATGTAAAGGAGCAGTCAGCAGAGCTGATGATATCGAGATATATGGTGTAGATGGAAAAGATCATGACAACCATCTACATGAAGCCACGGAGATAACCAGGAAAGCTGGGATTATGCTAAAAGCAGACAGCGGCATTGTAAAATTGGAAGAATTCCAGTTCTTCGGAATGGTGTACACACCCAACGGAGTTAAGCTGAGCCCTGAAAGAATCTCAGCTATCTCTGGGATGAAAGCCCCAAGAGATAAGAGAGAGTTGAGTAGTTTCCTTGGTTTGATGCAATACATGAGCTCCTTTATTCCACACATGTCGGAACACACAGCAAACCTGCGGGAGCTGATGAAAGAAGATGTAGAGTACTGGTGGTCAGAGTCACATGACAGGAGTTTCAACAAACTCAAAAAGGTAGCATGCAAGGAGACAGGTCTGTCATACTATGACAGAAAGAAACCTGTCACTCTGCAAGTAGATGCTTCCACTGGGAGCAGCCCTGGTTCAAGAGGGAAAGCCAATAGCATTTGCGTTCAAAGCTGTGACATCAGCCGAGACAAGATATGCCAACATAGAGAGAGAGCTTTTGGCAGTCGTGTATGGATGTGAGAAGTTCCACACATACCTCTATAGGAGAAAGTTCACAGTGGTGAGTGATTATCGTCTACTGGAATATATCTATAAAAAAAATCTATGGAAAGCACCAGTAAGACTGCAGAGGTTAGTCTTGAGGCTTCAGAGTTATGATTTCACTCTGAAATATAAGCCAGGAAGAGAAATGATGCTGGCAGACACCCTACCTCGGTTGTCACCACAGGAGAAACATGAGATAGAAGATCTAGGCATAAAGATTCATCACCAAGTGAACATAACACCACCGAAACTGAGTCAAATTAGAGATGAGACCAGCAAAGACGAGGAGTTACAGATGCTATCTCAGCAAGTAATCCAGGGATGGCCTGATAAGATACAGGAAACACAACGAGCAATACAGCAGTACTGGTCTACCAGAGATGACATCGCTCTAGAAGTGTTCTGCTGGCCAGATCCAGAATAATCATACCTAAAGCAATGCAGGAAGAACTTCTCCAAAAGATACATGAAGGCCACATGGGAATGGAGAAGTGTAAGCTCAGAGCCAAATCAGCTGCGTACTGGGTAGGCATATACAAAGATATCGAAAATATGGTGTCTACATGCAATGTACGCCAGAAGTACAGAAATTCACAACAGAAAGAGGAGATGATTACTACTGAAGTACCACCCCAGACTATGGCATACTGTAGGAGACGATTTATTCACACATTATCAAGAATGGTATCTCATAGTCGCAGACTACTACTCAAAATTCCCTTTTATCTGGAAGATGAAAGACTTGAGAGCTACAACAATAATCTCAGCAGTACGAGTTCTGTTCACTGAGCAAGGGATTCCTGAAAGGTTAATATGTGACAATGGCACCCAATTCACATCCAGAGAATTTAAGGAATTCGCTGACCAGTATGGGTTCAACCTCATCACCACACTTCCCACGGGGACACGGATTTATAGAACGACACATCCAGACAGTCAAAGAACACTTGTGAAATCCCAAGAGATGAAGGAAGACCAAAACCTGGCCTTATTGTCACTCTGATCCACAGCTCTCAAGGCTGACATGAAATCACCTGCAGAGCTGTTAAATGGAAGAAAATTTAAGACAACTCTGCCAAGCAAAATACATCCTGCAAGTGACCAGGAGGAATTGAGACAACAACTCACTGAAGCACAGGTAAGAGGAGAGCAATACTTCAACAAGTATGTTATGAGGAGAGGTTGGAAAAACTCTGATTGTTTTCACTGGAACGACGGAGGTGGAGGGGCGACATGATAGAGGTTTACAAAGTTATGAGTGGCATGGACAGAGTGGATAGTCAGAAGCTTTTTTCCAGGGTGGAAGAGTCAGTTACTAGGGGACATAGGTTTAAGGTGCGAGGGGCAAAGTTTAGAGGGGATGTGCAAGGCAAGTTTTTTAGACAGAGGGTGGTGAGTGCCTGGAACTTGCTGCCAGCGGAGGTGGTGGAAGCAGATACGATAGCGACGTTTAAGAGACATCTTGACAAATATATGAATAGGAAGGGAATAGAGGGGTATGGGCCCTGGAAGTGCAGAAGGTGTTAGTTTAGGCAGGCATCAAGATCGGCGCAGGCTTGGAGGGCCGAATGGCCTGTTCCTGTTCTGTACTGTTCTTTGTTCTTTTGTTCTTTATGTTAAATCCCTACCTGAGCTGTTGAAAGGTCAATCTGCACTCGTACAGGATCCAATCATGAAAACCTAGAGCCCAGCAAAAGTTGTTAGTGAAGCTGAGATTCCAAGGTTATATATCATTGAGACCGAAACCGGTAACCGAATGAGAAGGAACAGAATCCATATTTGACCTGCACCTGAGCTGGAACAACAGAAAAGACCATCAACAACACCAGAAACATCACTATCCAGCAAGACAACATTAACAACATCATCAGCAAGTGACACAACATCACCTCTACAGCATGCCGACTCACCACTAATAGCAACAAATGTCAAATCTACAAGATGGAGGCACAACATCTTACCACCCAAGCGATACCGTGAATAATATATTTTAAAAAAGAATGCACCCTATAAAATACTCTAAAAAGGGTTTCAGATTATTTCCACAAGTCAGATGATAATCTTCTTTATTTATATTGACAGTTATATTGATATAGGGGCATTATGCTTTAAAGAAAGAGAGATGTTATATATGTTATATATTGTTATACTATCTGTAAAGTGTTAGGAACTAATTAGCTAGGAACTAGTCATTATGGGTAAGTGTTCCAGTGGGGGGCTACATTCATGGCTGCACTGGGGAATCATGTTTTATGTAACACAAGAACTAGAGGAATCAGGTTCCATAGCACAGAGCATGGTGCTGAAATAAACAAGACTGACTCCAGCCTTTTCCAAGTTTGAAGTGTGATTCTTTTGAACATCTGGGAACCAGAAAACAACATAAAGATGAAACAGGCAGGGACCGATGGCAATTGTTTCTGTCTTCCTAATATTTAGGAATGTATAGTGGGGAAGTTCTTGGGAGCATACTTGCGATTTTGTAAATTTCACCCTCAAAAGTATATCTAATCCTACTAACCCAGGTTTCATTAACACAGACGTCTTATGGTGACCACTTACATTTAATATTTCTCATCAAAAAAACATCAAACGTAAGAAACCTACAAGTGGTTTGTCAGGAGGCATAGTTAGAAAACAAAATTGTACTCAATCTTCAGGAGTCTGGTCTGGACCCATGAGATGGGACCCACTTGAGTCCAACCCGCTGAATGGTCTGGCCTTCAGACTTACAGAACTGCCAGCTAAAGTCACAAAACCAGAAACTTCCAGCATAAGAAGGTCTCTCCTACTCTGCTCAGCTTCCTTACAGGCATGTGCTGCTAAGCCTTGCAAATGACAATCTGTAACCGGCTGTTATGCAAGAAATCTCCTTTGAATTTTCACTCTTTGTGACACAATGTTGAGCCACACTTTGCTTGTATGCCTGATGAACTAGCTGGGGTCAGAAAGTTAGCCTGTCAAAATCATAAGCACAAGCTTACCTCCCTATTCTGCAAAGCCCGCTTCACCAGGAGAGTGACCTCACTTATGCCCAAATCCTAGTAATGCCAATCCCATTGTTTCCATGGTTACCATCACTTCATAGTTCTGAAAGATCTGCACATCCATCTGGAACAGCAGTATAACACATGTTACTTTCCATGTGGAAGGAAATAATACCAATTGCCAAATTAGCGTGAGAATACTTACTGCAAATTTACTGCAATGGAAATAATACAATTAAATTCAAGGGAAGAAGCAGCACCCCAAATGCAGTATTTATATATTTTCTGTAAGGAAGACTTTCCTACGGTGATGTTTTATTTTACTGTATTATATTACTACAGTCCAAAAATTATGCTTTGTGTCAGAACAAGAATCACAAGACAAGAATAGGGTTATTTAAGCTCTTGTAAGTACCAGTGACAATCACAATACTCAGGTCCCAGTAAGAAAAACAGTTTCAAGTGTTCAATACATTCAAATTCTTCAGAGTATGCAAATACGGGGACAATTTTAATGTACCCTGCCTCTCAGGACCTGATGGAATCAGGTGCCATGTTGGTTTTACACCCCGCCCAATTTTACTCTCCATTGCAGTCACTGGAAAATAATATTGAGTAGATTGTCAAGTCAGCATAGTACCCAGTCCCATGGGTTTTCTTCCACCTTGGCAAGTTAGTATAAAATTAACCCCTTCAGATATCTTTTTGTGAATCACAGAGCAATATTCTTATTCATTTCACTGAATATATCGAGACAGCCTGCCACATTCTTTGATCAAACTCGGAAGTACTTGGCTTGAGTCAATGGGATAGACTTTTCTGGTCCTGTTCCGGAGACAATTGGATCGCTGAGGTACAGCAAACACAGGAAAACTGAGTGGAAAGCAACAGGCATGCCTGATGGGGCCCACCTGATTTCCATCCATTAATGTAAATGAATAGAAAAAAGGAAATCAGGCTGGCTCCCTTCTCGGCATGTGCTCCTCCCTCGCTTGTGCTGTCTGCAGCTGAGTGATTCGTTAGCCTTCTGGTGAGGAGCTCGGAAATCAATCCCAGGAATTTTTCTGCTCCCTGCAAAGATGCTGACTGGCCTGCTGTGTTTTCTGTTTTTGTTTCAGATTTTCAACATTTGCAACTTTATGCCTTATATGACTTCTGAAATGCTTTCAGCTAACATTAGTATTGCTTTGATATTGTTGAGCCTAAGCTGTACAAGACAAGAATGATGAATAGTGGGCAGCGATTGAAAAACTTTACATTTTCCTGAGTTTTTCGTGATTTTTGTGAATAATGTGATATATGCTCCTATTTTGTGCCCTTACCTCATCCCCTCAACTCAACCGTTGCTATAGTGTTCAGAAGCAGTTATCTTTGATTCTATTCATGAATCGTAAATTATGCATTAGTCAATATGGTTTGTACCTGCTCTCTTCCTGCAGGTTGTGCATGGACTCAGTTACATCTTGTTTTCAATTTAGTCTCTCAGCAACATTCAGCCAATGTTACGGTGGAACCATGAATGAACGAGAGGACAGCCGTGCTGATGTGCTCTGACATTGAACCCTCCAGGATCCTGCTTCAGTCTCTGAGAAGCAAACATCTGCAATGCTGTGGAATCATGAGAATAAAGACAGTGACAGCAGCTTGCAGGACATCTGGTGAAGGGCGTGCCGCAGGATATCAGGATGTTGCAGTCATTAAACGGCGACTACTCAAAATTAAAAGCCTAACATTTAATGGGCTGAAAATATGTGATCCCCTTCTTAAATGTTCAAACAATTGCCAAAAGCTAGCAGTCTTTGCTGAGATAGTTTGAAGGGAAGAAATGATAGCTAAGAGTCAAGAATGGACACTTAGGCAAGACCCGCAGTCCATGAGCAATTTGCAGTGCAGCACTGCTTCTATTTGATGGCTGGTGAGTGGAAATTTTGCTGCAAGAGGTAGCTTTTTGGCAATCCAGGGTCCTCTCCCTAAAGGATGCCAGCATCCCACACCTGTCAGGAGGTGGTATTTGCAATGTCCCCAGCACCTGAGAACAGATGCAAAAGAAAACAAAGCGTATTGAAGAATCTGGCAAGGTAAATCTAGCTAACAGTATCATGTAACAGGTAGGTGGAACAAGATTTAATCTCATAAAATGCTCCCCATCAACCTGTTCCATATTAACTCGCTGTCATGCCAGGACCTTACTCAACCATACAATTTTTTCATTGCGTTGCATGCATACTCATGCTTGAAATTGCAGTGCTAACTGAGAATAAACTATATGCATATCGAATGAGGGCAGTGGTGACCTTGCCAACCACTGGCAATTCTGTCCCTATTTTGCGAGTTGGCTGCAGCTGTCCTTATTGCGGATGGCAAAACTGTGTTCTACAGCACAGGAGCAAGCTAAGGAAATCGTCTTGGAGCATTGGCATGTAAATGTGGCAAAGTCAGCTGATGTGATCTGGGGCTGCTGCTCTCCCAGATATATCACCAATGTTGCACTTTTTGCACACCAGTTCTCCCACACACAGGAATACTGAGTTGGAACTTATATTCGGACACCCTCAAATATTTATCAAGATAAAAGGGAGTTTTATGTCTTCAGGTTTTACACGCTTTATTCTATGCTGGATTTGTTGTCACTGACTAGATGTGTAAATGGACCTTGCACCTCTATGATCCGGAGTATGTCTTTATCCATCCACAAGCTATGAAAATGATAACAAGACAAAGGTGTTCAAAGGTAAACCCTTGTTATTTTATATGGACTTGCAGAAATCTGACATTTACCGTCAAGTGATCGCACTCTCTTAAATAGTGTTACGACCAGGTGAGAAAGAGGTCTAAGGTTCCCTTTCAGCCTTCACCTGGCCTTACTGTAACAGGGTTTCATTTTAAACACACCGTGTTTTTAGCTCCTCCTTGGTGAATCTTTGTTCACTGCTTTCCAATTATAAGGCAAAGAAAACAGCACGCTCACAGGTTTTCTTAGGTTTAAAGAAAAAAGATTGAAATTTATTAAACTTAAACTCTAATTCAGTTAACACCTATGGATACACAACATGCCCATGCTCGCATGCATACGTGATACGCATGTGCAAATAGAGACAGAAACGAGCAGAAGAAAAATAAAATGGAAAGGTTTGAGGGAATATCTGAAGATTTGTTGTTACGGTTCTTTGAGCTCACTGTAGAGTCCTTTATTGTCGGTAGATCTTGCTTTTCATTGGGGCCCAGTATTCATCTTAAACCTTGTTCACTGTAGGAGATTTTTCTCTCTTGGGGTTCATGTGTCTTCAGTGGATTCAAAGGCTTGTGAGAAAAAGATGAGAGCAGACAGGAGAGAGATCTTCTCAGTCCAGGAGCAAACAGCTTTCTCCTCAAACTGTTGGTACAAATTCAAAAACTCAGGTTGCCCAGCAGGTTAGTCATGTGACTAGCTGATTTGACCATGTCCGTTTGTGTATTCAGCCATCTTAACAGTCAACCTGGAATGCAAGCTCCCCACCTTCAACATCTGGTGATCAAAAGTCTATTGTGGGTTGAATATCAGGGAATGGCTGCTTTTTCCTTCCAAACACTGTCTGTTAATATGCAAATGTATTTTCTAGCCAGGGCTGATCTGTTTAACAAGTCCTTTCTTAACTGCAGTAACAGTTTAAAATCCATGTTCATGACAAAATTAATGTGCCTCGTTCTTGGCAGGTGGGGCCTAGCATGACAATAGGCAGAATGAATGCACACACTATCATACTGAGAGTATAAACCAACAGACAGTTTATTTGACATAGAACAGGAAAACAAAAAGTAGCACAAATATTTTACTGTACTTTATAAAAAGTGCTATCATTGCTGATATATCAGAGCAAAGCCATCTTTCTGATCAATGGTTCATGGCATGGCAAAATAATGCTATGGAGACCCAACTACACAGTTCCTCTGGTAACTACAGGCTGGTGGCTAATCTAGGCGCCCACTGCTGCAGCTAAGTCCAAACTGGAAGCTTCAGCCTACAGAACTGCCCATTAAAGATATACAGCCAATCATTGATCCTGACCCTTCTCCTGAACCTAAACCAGAGAAAGTTGTTCTCATCCCAGAGCTAGCTTATGAGATGTTCCTGACATAAAATGTCTGCCCTTTTTGCATACATGACAACAGTCAGTGCATTTCCAAATATTTCTATAATGTGGAAAGTGTCCTGATATGTTACTGAGGAAGTTGCTTTATTAATAAGTAATGTTATTTTTCTGTCTGTAGAGTTGAAATGTAGCTTTGTGTACCAGGTTAGATACTTCACTTCGTCAAGATCTCACAATATTAATACAAGTAATCAGTGTTTGTTTTTCTTGGCTGGTACTATTTTACATTTGAAATTGCCGATTAGATGACAATTATTATGATCTCTGTGGGTTTAATCCTTGGAGCCATAACATGTTTATTTATAATATTTTGACAGTTTTGGCCTCCTGCTGGCAACATTTTCTGTTTATAGGTTTCTCATTTTCACCAGCCAGATGAGGAAAGCAACAGCTTTAAAACATCCCCGAAAGATTTCTGCCTGCCCCAAGCTCTCCCACTCTTCTCCGCAAATGATATGATTTTAGGGCTGCTGTGGCTCCTGTGTCAAACTTCTTAAATCTGGAGGAATAATCAAATATTTTACTAAGACAGTCACCAAGAAATCAAATAGGGAATTCAAAAGAAATCTCATCATCTAGAGAGTTGTGAGAATGTGAAATTCGCGGCCACAGAGATAGTTGAGGCAAATAGTGGACATGCATTTAAGGGGAGACTGGACAAGTCGATGAGGAAGCAGGGAATACAGGCTCATACAAATAGATTTAGATGAGGAATGACAGAAGGAGGCTCGGGTGGACCATAAATGACAGCATGAACTGCTTAGGCCAATGGCCTGTTTATGTGCTGGATATCCTATATTTGCCAAAGCAAACTGTGAACGGCCCCGTAGATTAAATAAATGTCAGTCATTCCCCCCAAATGCAATCAGAATTCCACCGCCAAGTTGTCCTAACGCCATCTCAAGTAAGCCTGGGCAAAAATAGAAGAATTTGGTGTGGAAGAGAGCAAATCACACCAGCATTTTTTTTTTGGTTGCCATTGGTTTTATATTCATTACCATCATGGCGGCAAGATAAAATGTTACATATAGGAACTCTGAAGTTTGAAAATACATGACATTACTCTATTGTGTTCCTTCCCTGGACATCAGAGCCCCTCTCCTCCCTCAGTTATCCCTCTTTCTCCAATCTACAGTCTTTCAACACCTGAACTTGGCATCACCTCACCACTAATCCTTGATTGGCATCATCTTCCCTCCTGTTCTTTTTGAACAACAGCAACTTGCATTTATACAGTGTCTTTAACATAGTTATCAAACAAAATTTGACACCAAGCCCCGTAAGGAGATGTTTAAGACTGGTGACCAAAAGCTTGGTCAAAAAGAAAGGTTTTCAAGAGCATCTTAAAAGTGGAGAGAGGCAGAGAATTTTGAGGGGATGGGGGGATATTGTACCTTTCAATCTTGCTTGTGCTGCACTGTGGACTTTGGTTCTTCACCATAAAAAGAAATCCCAAAGTTTTGTTTACTCAATTTTCAAATGGGAGATGAAAACTGTGCACATGGCCACAGTTTATAAGTAAGATATAAGCTTCAAGAGAATCTGAAAAGAGTCTCTGTGTTAATGGCATTTATGTTCTCCATATATTTGAACAGAATACTTCAGAACTAAACACCTGGAAAAGCCTTCTATCATCTAAGCACAAGACTCAGATTTCAAAATATGACTTTACTTGGAGGGAAAGTAAAAGGGAGAGAAAAAGCATGTCTTATTTTTAGTCATCATATTGAAGGGCTAAAAATCAGGCTAGTACAGATAAAAGGCAACAACTTAGTGCGCACCACCTTAATTCTGTTCTTTTAGCTTGGATCTTCATCAACAGAATGTTTTCCATTTTTGCTATAACTAATTCAAGACACCTCAGTCTGTTCAACATTAAACATAAGGCGATAAGACATGAAATATTCCTGCAGCATCCAGCTTCTTGCAACAATTTCACTCACAAAAAGGCCTATTCATCATTTCTCTAACAAACAGCTGTTCTAACAAAATGCAAAAACCCTTACTGAACTTATTTAATGTACAGGGCAGATTGATGTTGAAGTTTAATTGATAGCTTTGCCAATGGCTGCGTTGATAGCTGTAAGATCTCACATTGTAGATCTGCGATTGTAAATCTCTGGAAGAAACACAAGACACTACCTCCTGGATTGCTGCTGCAAACTGGAACTTTATCATCAACTCCCTCCTGTGGCACACTGCACATGCTACACCAAGTATGTATGGTGGCCTCAAATGAACAATACACTACATATCAAATGAACAATAAATGAACACTATACTACAATAATGGCACTTCCCAGGTGGAACCAGAATCTCATTTTTGAATCTCAGTCTGTGCTGAGTTTGCTGGCAAGACAGTAGGGATGATCTGTTCAAATATAGGAATGCATTTTTTCTGTAGTTAAATGCATTGAGGAATCTGAAGGTGAATGCAGCTCCCTCCAAAATGTTCACCAGAAATGTGCAGTTGTTAGACTTTAACAGTCAATGGCTGCATTAACAGTTTGGTAATCTTTCAGCATTGGATGGGAACAAATTAAAATTACTCACTGTTACGACCAAGACAGGCGGAATGCACTGTCTTTCCTATTTCCACTTCTCCACAGGTCACAACATATATATATAAATGTTTACCTAGTTACCGACACGGTCAATCATATACTCTACTCTTTATCCCAGAATAAAACACACCAACCAGGTTTCTTTAATAAACCAAAAAATTATCAGTTTATAATAAAACAAGACTTATCCAGGAACAAAGCAAAGTATTAGCACACAGATTGAAATATGAAAGTTCCCTTTTTACCTTAGTCCCTCACACATACACATACACAACTGAAAAATAAAGAGATTTTCTTTGCAGAGCTCGTTTACAAAATAAACCAAAGAAGAATACTTTAGCCAAATGCTTTTTAATTCTTGAGCCTTATCTGACAATTCTGAGGAGGAAGAAGATGAGGAAGGTGATGAGGGAAATGCAGCACCAGCTGCTCACATTGCTGCCCAGGATACCAGGGATGCTCTTATTAATGCAAGGTTCTCTTAGGCTGCACCAGTGGGCCAATGTCAGAAGCATGTTCAACAGCTGCTTTTCCTGCACCCACCCCCAAAATCCACTGACACAAAGCAGTCCTGCAAACAACCAACCACACCTTGTACATGCTCCCATTGTTTCCCATCAATTCACGTCTTCCCACTGAACATCAAATAAGCTATCACCCAGCAACCAAGAATGAGCCAGATGGGAAAGTGGTGCAAAAGGATAAAATTTGTGTGCTTTAACTAAATAACAGAAACTTAACAAAATTATATTTATCAGACACCCATGTGCATGCCCTTGTGTAACTACAAAGCTTTCCTCTTTTTCGAACCGTTCTGATGTGATGTAACTTGTGCATTCAGCAGAGGTAGAGGCAGGCTTCCCACATCCCTGCTCTGACTGCTGAGATGCACTTGGCCAACAACCTCTGCGTTTTCAAGCCTGTGATGTCCTTGTCAAAGACTGCTCCACCTGCAGCTGTGCAAATACAGACTTGGCCATCAGGACATGAGGCAGCATGTGAGCTATTGACAGGGAGGCGGGATGAGAAGCGGAAGAACTTTGAGTGAATTCCACACTTCCATGTCCTCTTTCACCAACATCAATTTCATGACCTAGAAGCAATGCCAGTATGCTGGAGAGCACTTTGGTTCATATCAGTGCGACACTGTGAGGCTAACATACAAACATACGAATTAGGAGCAGGAATAGGCCACTCGGCCCCTTGAGCTTGCTCCACCATTCAATAAGTTCATGGCTGAACTGATTACTCCACATTCCCGCCTACCCTCAGTAACCTTTCACCCCTTGCTTATTAAGAATCTATCTACCTCTGCATTAAAAATATTCAAAGGCTCTGCTTCCACTGCCTTTTGAGGAAGAGAGTTCCAAAGACTCACGACCCTCTGTGAGAAAACATTTCTCCTCATCTCTGTCTTAAAAGGTTTTTGTCTTCTTATTTAAGATGGCAGATATATTATCATCCAGCGACTGTATGGCCATGTTCAACATGTGCATGGACTCATTTGATTGGAGCATTTGATGTTCCACGGAGCTGGCTGCTGTACCCATGAGAGACCACATCATCACAATGCCCTGTGGCTTCAACCCACTCATGCTTGAGGGGCACTCCTCTATTCTCTCCACAATTGTAGTTAGTGTCCTTGCAAGACCTGTCAGTACATCGCGTATTCTCTGATAGCTGCTCAATGATTCTCCATTTCATCAACAGTCCCCAGGGTACAGCATCTGTGTCCAACTAAACATAGAGGGCTGCACCCTCAACTACTGTACCTAACATCACCAGCTGTTCTTCCTTACTGGTAAAATGTGAAAAACAAACTATCTGTCAAACTGGTCCCACCAAAGTGCGAGTATCTGAGCTGGTGTCTGATATACATGGGTCCTGTGACAATGCATGCTCAGAAGGATTCAGCTCCTTTGAGGACTCATCATTGGCGATCTCCACCAACTTCAGCTGCACTAGTGAAGGCTCTGTCAAAAATATGAATTTGTACTGACAAGATAAGAATGCAACAAGTTATCATTCTGAAAATCGTGTTTCACTTGCTGTTGCAATCAGGTCAACATGACTGGGTACCTTATGATATGTGGGTGGTTGATATTAAATTGTCTCACGAGGTAGCTGGGAGGTCCCCCATCGCCGATGGTCAGGGACATTGAATTGCTACTTATCTCCTGCGCCCTCTTCTCCACACGAGAGCTGGGAAATCTGTGAATGATCACCTTCAGCTTTCTCCCTCTCCCTGGTATTCTGTACTCCCTTCTACTGCCACGACAGTAAGAACAGACCTACAAGTGACTATAATGCCATGTGTTCACCCGATGCATGCAGTGCATTGTGTGAGAGTGACTAGGAAGGGGAGGCATGAAATTGTATAAGGATGAGGGTGAGTGGCAGTGGTGGATGGATTATTAGAGGATGTGTGTGCTTGTAAGGTTAATGGGTGTGAGGAGTGATGTGATGGAGTAGACTTGAGAAGGCAGGTGTGGTGATGCCCAGAGCAGGACGTAGGTGAATATGTAAATGTACTCACCTTTCCTGACCTGATTAGGCCAATAAAGCACTGAATGCATGAATGTGGCATTCTGCTCACCTCCTTGGCCACTGCCAGCCACACCTTCTTGGTGCCAACAGAAGGTTTCTTCCTCCCATTCGTGGGAAAGAGTATCTCTCTCTGATTCCTCACTGACCCCAGCAGCACATCAAGGGAGGAATCATTGAGGCAGCCTTCGCCAGTCTGGAATCCATTCTTAAACTTCCTCCTGTGTTGTTTCCAACTCCAGCTCCTCCAAGTTCAATCTGCAGATTGGGCCTTTAAGTATTGTCGTTCAGATTGGGTCATGTGGGTTCTCATCATGCCCACTGTCACAGATCAGGCGCCAAGCCCAGAATTAAAATGCTAATGAGCTGCTTGAGTTAAAACGTCACTGGCAAACGCACTGAACTTACTTCCAGGTTTACCTCATGATATTGGACAACAAAGGATCGTTGCTTAAACGCTTTAGGATGGTGCTTCTGAATTTTCTTCGTGGTCACTTGAGAAAATATCCTATTAAAATGATGAATGTACTGTATAGCAGGCACGCTACGTCACTACAAGAATCATTTGGCCACTAGGGCTGTGTTGGTTTATTGACTTAAATCATTCCTACTGAGCATTCTGGAGGTTTAGTGTATGAACTATGAATTCTGCTTCTTGTAATCTACAGAAGCAAGCATTTCTGCACAGTAGATATAGTATCTTTAGATTAATAATCTGTCACAATCACTATTAACTTGCAACATTTCATTTCGTTCAAGCAATATTCAAAGATTTATGCAATTTATATGGCACGGCCCAGAGATCAGCCAGCTTTGACCAGACAGTTTTATTACTGGCAGTGCAAAGTGATTGACTGCTGGGAAGAGGGAAGAGAAATTGCAAAAGATGACTTTGGAAGACTGATAAACACTTCCAGCAACAGAAAAATGATTTGCCGATTCAGGAACATGGTAGAATTGCATGGCAGAATTTTGTGTAACTATCGGTATTCAGATAATGGAATTTATTCTACAATTGTGCAATTGGGAAGAATTAAAACTTGGACTGAGGAAGGATTTTCCACAAAATAACATAATGTGCTAGAAAGATACAGTTTGTCAGCAAGAAACACAGTCTTAAGTCTAAAATTGAAGACTGGTAAACTCATTTAGCAACTTACGACACTGAGCTTTGCACGATGAGTTTAAAACGAAGACACACTGTGAGAACTTCTTCCAATAGCACAGTTGATGCAGTGTAGAGCACTCATTCTGCTGCATTATAATGCTGATTGAACCTTTATCATCAGCAAAAAAAATCAACTTCTACAACGCAAGCTTCCCGATAAAAGAAATGTTTGTGTTGTTGTCAGAGTCTTCGGAAAATCAGGTTTATTTTATTTAGTGAAGGTAATTTGAAATGAAAGAACAATAGCACAGAAAAGCAGATCAGCTTCACATTTGTTAACAGTAACTATTATTGGGACTATTGTCTGAGAACAATTTAAAATTTGCAAGAACCTCAGCTTCACCTCTATGTTAAATGTTCTTCTCTAGATAAGCAGGTGATTCATATCTTTAATAAAAGCAGATATTGCTGGAAACACTCAGCAGGTCAGGCAGCATCTGCGGGAGAGAGATAATAGAGTAAACATGTTAATCAGATGCTTTACTACAGGTAAGGCACCAGCCAAATTCTGATTAATGATTTTCTTATGCGGAGCATCAGGCAATGTAAGATAATTAACACAAATGACCCTTATATCACAACATAAAATGCTTGGCAGTCATGCCATTATATCACAGGATGAGATTATTGACAGTGATTCTCATTGCTTACCTGATAATTTTTCTTCACAACAAATACCTTCTTCAGCACAGTCTTCCAAATATAACCAGTGGATCAGGCCACGGTGACCTTGTGCATGATTGTTTCCTGCACCTTATGCACTACTATTAACCGAGCTGGCCGAGTTCTGACGAACATAGCTGCTGAACTAGTCTTGCGGCTGTTGGTGAGAGAATAAAGATGAGGGAAAAACCTACTTGAACTTGTCATCACCAATCCACCTATTGCAAAAGCATCTGTCCATGCCAGTTCTGGTAGGAGTGCCCACCGCAGTGACCACCACACAGTACTTGTGGAGGCGAAGTCCCATCTTCACACTGCGGGCATCCTCTATCATGTTTTGTGGGACTGTCATCATGCCAAATGGAATAGATTCAGAAGGGATCAAATCACTCAAAACTGGGTATCCATGAGGTACTGGGGGCAATCAGCAGCAGAATTGTATTAGCACAATCTGTAAACTCATGTCCTGGCATGTCCCTCACCCTACCATTACCATCAAACCAGGGGATCAACACTGGTTCAATTCTGAGTGTAGCAGAGCATTTGAGGAGCAGCACCAGTGTACTTAAAAATGAAGTGCCAAACTGGTGAAGTTCCAACACCAGACTACATGTATGCAAAACAGTGGAAGCAGCACGCTATTGCAGAGCTATGTGATCCCATAACCAACAGATCAGATCATAGCTCTGCAGTACTGCCACATTCAGTTGTGAATGGTGATGGACAATTAAATAACCAATGAGAGGAGGATCCATGAATATCCCCATCCTCAATGATGGTGAAGCCCAGCATGCACATGCAAAAGACAAGGTTCAAGCATTTGCAGCCATCTTCAGCCAGATGCGATGAGTGGATGATCCATCTCAGCCTCTTCCTGAAGTCCCCACTATCACATAAACTAGTCTTTAGCCAGTTCAATTCACTCTGTGATATCAAGAAATGGCTGAGTGCAATTAATTAGATGTAGCTCCTAGATTTGTTACGAATTGACTTGTGCATCCCTAAGAATGAGCTAAAAAAAGGGAAAAGTACAATCCATCCAGTAAAAGCAAATTACTCCACATAAAATGTTGCAGTTAATGGTTTAAAGCACATGGGCAGTAATTTTATCAGGCCATTTAGAGCGAGGTCAGAAGCAGGGTGGGGAGTGGGTGCTGTAAAATAGGAGCAGACTGCATTGGGCTGAAAGTCTGACGTCTTGACATCACTACCGGATATCACCAATGGCGGGAATCATGGAGGGTGGACTCCTGACATCGAGATGGTGGGATCCCAATTGAGGTACTTAAAAGGGCAAATTAACTGAAATTTTATGGGGTGATTTGGATTTTATCAATTGCACATGGGGATCATGGGGCATTGGAGCACTGCCTGGTGAAAGGAGGTGGCAGTGAGGTGAGGAATGGCATGGGAGCATGGACTAAGTACTGGCTCTCCAATGAAGCCATCAGGAGAGTCAGAGTGCGATGAAAGGAAGGGTGGTATGCAAAGGGCACTGGCAGACATCAGCAGAAGCGGGAGAAGGTGCCAGGAGTGTCAGGCCGTGTGCCCAGGCTCACTTAAGTGCAGTAGCACTTGCCCTGAGAATAGGACTGAGGGGCAGATTTGGGGGGTTGTGCGGTGGGCATCCTGGTGGATGGCCTAGGATTCAGACAGAGGCCACCTACCATGGGCCTCATTCACCCAGGCCTCATGGCTCCCATTGAGGAGGAGACGCAGCCTCGAGGGAGGGAGGTCCAGGCACCAGGGAGGCGCATCATCAACCTCACAACCATCCGAGAGGATCAGCCTTGGGGTGGGCACGCACAGAAGGGCACACCAGCAGGCATGTAGTTGCAAAAGAGACTATCATCAGAAGAGAGTGTACCACCTGAGGGTGCACTTTCTCCATGTCTGAGCAGCAGTGGCAGCGAAGACTGCAGCTCTCCAGGGAGGCCGTCACTGATCTCTGCCCCATGCTGCAGCACAAGCGAGACCCATGGGGGTTTATTTTTTTTTTAGAGATACAGCACTGAAACAGGCCTTTTGGCCCACTGAGTCTGTGCTGACCAACAACCACCCATTTATATTAACCCTACAGTAATCCCATATTCCTTACCACCTACCTACACTAGGGGGAATTTACAATGGCCAATTTACCTATCAACCTGCAAGGCTTTGGCTGTGGGAGAAAACTGGAGCACCCGGCGAAAACCCACACAGTCACAGGGAGAACTTGCAAACTCTGCACAGGCAGTGCCCAGAATCGAACCCGGGTCCCTAGAGCTGTGAGGCTGCGGTGCTAACCACTGCGCCACTGTGCCGCCCGTTGGGTTGGAGAGCACCCAATGACAGTGGCCCTGGAAATCACCATGGCTCTCAACTTCTATGCTTCCAGCTCTTTCCAGGGATCTACTGGAGACATGTGTGGGATCTCCTAGTGCGCAGCCCATTGATCCATCAAGCAGATAACCGATGCCATGCTAAAGGGGGCTGGTGACTATTCACGATACTGTGCCAATCTGACGGAGACGTTCATTGGGTTCAGGGCCATCATTGGACTACCCCAGGTGCTATGTGTCATCATCGTATTCATGTGGTCATCAAACCTCCATCCAAACAGCTAGCAGCCTTCATCAACAGGAAGGGCTTCCATTCGCTCAATGTATAACTGGTTAACAACCACCAAAAGCAGATCCTTCAGGTGTGTGCACAGCTCCTGGGAAGCAGCCATGATGCATACATACTCCACCAGTCCCAGATCCCAAAGTTTTTCCATCCCTCACACGCCTTTAGAAACGGATACCAGGAGACAAGAGCTGCCCACTGAAACCATAGCCACACACGCCTGTGAGGAACCCACGTACAGATGCAGAGGAGAGGTTCAACGCCTGCAACAGGTCAACATGAACGACCATCGAGCAGGCCACTGGCCTTTTGAAGAAGAGATTCAGGTGCCTTGATTGATCCTGTGGAGCCCTTCAGTATGCCCCAGCGAGGGTCTTGCATGTCTTGGTGGTCTGCTGTGCACTGCATAGTGTGGGGAGGCATTTGACAATGAGGACATCACTGATCATGGTGTCTTCTCTGATGATGAGTGCGGGGGAATTGCTGACCATGTAATGCAAAATGTGGAACCCCTTGGAGCACATGCAAGGCAAAATGGCAAAGGAGACTCAGGATGCCCTAACATATAACCATTTCTAGTGACCATTGTGCCCTTTCAGAAACATTCCTATAAAACCTTAGCTGTAATCAGACCTTAGGTCACCTCCTTCATTTGGCTGTCCATCACTTAGCACCCAGGTGCACAGTGAACAGTGGCAAGGCTGAGGAGCTAAATGGATGTGCCTTAGTCCACTGCTTCAAGCCCAATGAGGGAGAATGGGTGTAGATGCAATCTCACAGGGAAGCAAGAATTCTTATGAGAAGCAGAAAGATTGAGTGAAAGATTTATTGAGGCGCACACCAGAAAAGAAATTTAATATCTAGATTTTTAAATCATCCAAGATCCCCAAATGCAGCCAGGTATTGTTCTTAACTTTCTTACAGGTGCTCCTATGAGGTGCGACCCCTGCGCCTGCAGCTGAGGTGAAGGCAAGCTGCTGATCGTGTGCCCCGTGGCTTGGAATGACCTTGGAGGCCGTCCTCTGGCTGTCTGAGGCTTGGAGGGCCCTGGCATGATGAGGGACTCCCGCACTGGTGCAGGACTGTCCTCTGTTGTTGTGGCTTTTTGTAGCAATGGGGCCACTGGCAGAGGGACTGTGCAGCCACTGTCCACACCAGGAGCACCCTGAGAGGAGCTCCCAAAAGTGGAAGGCAGCTGCTGCTCCTCCCTTGCAAAGCACACTTGTATCTCCCTGCTCACCTGTGCAGGCTGAGGATCAGGTGGAGAATCCAGCTGCCTTGTCCCACTCTCGCCTTGCCAATGCTGCATTGAGCTCATGGCCAAGGCAATGGCATGCAAGTCTGCACGTATCTGCGACATCCACTGAGTGGTCTGCTGTATCAGGCTCTCCATGAGGGTCGCCAGTCTCTCGATGGAGGAAGCCATGGCATCACTCATGGCCTGGATGTACTCCTCCATTATCTGCACATGGGTGTGCATAGGCTCTGGCAGATCTGCCCGATGTTCCATCATCTCTTGCTGCAGCTGCACCAGCTGGCATGTTACAGTCAACACCAGAGGCTCATCACCAGCCTGGGGTTCAGCCCAGCCTCCCACAGTCCTCCAACTGTCAGTGGCCACGGCTGTTACAGCCTCTGTCGGTTCCTGAGGTGCGTCTGTGGGATGCTCACCAGTTTGTGACCCTGACTCTAATGGTGAATGCATACACCAATGTGAGAGGTGGTGGAGGGTGTGGAGGAATGATGTGACAAAGCACCCTCTGAGGATTCCTCTTCCTCAGAGATGGCCACTGGCCCCCAGTCTTCTGGCCTCGGCTTCACCCTGACCTGCTTGAGAGAACATAAACATGTAAGGTTAAGGGCTTTGCAACTCTTCATCCCAGCCATGCTTACTGTGGAACAGCATATGTCCACATGGTCACATGGGAACGATGCCTTCTGTGTGCCAGATGTACCCTTGTGCACCCACACCAATTGACTCACCCTCTTGAGTTGGCACCCCCATCGCACCATCAGCGATTGCGCTGCCACCCTGGTGCCCTGCCAACTCCGAGGTCTCCTCCTCCATGGGGGTGAGCATGTGGAGGTACGGGACCCCTCCACCAGTCTGGGTCCTCTCTACTGTTTTGTGCTGTCTTTTCCAGAAGTACCAAAAGGAAAACTGTTAATTTCCCCAGAGAGACAAGTACAATGCCTATGCTGGTGGGGGCCCATTGGCCCATGATCCCACCTGCATACTGCCACTCTCAAGGGACCTTGTGGGGGTCAGCATAGACAGACGGGTGCCTCTCACCGAGATGCAGCCATGCCTCTGATAGGATATGCTGCTGCCTCGCCCCCTTGCCATCGAATGGATGGTCACTCCCTTGGCAGCATGCCAACCCTCTCGCATTAACATATATAAGCCCCAAAGGTAAATGAAGCATGAAGTACTCATCTTGGCAGACCAAATGAGGTCATTGACATGCTTTCGACACTGGATCCAGATACCGTGTGGCTGATGACCTCCTTTGCAATCCCTGTCCGGGCTTGCTTATTCAGATGGTGTCCTCTGCTCCTGCTGTCTCTTGGGAAGAGGACCTCCCACCTTTCCCTTGCAGCCTGGAGGAGAAATTTCAGGGAGGCATCGCTGAACCATGGAGCCACCTGGGGTATCCTTCTGTCCATATTGGTGGTGTTTTCTGCTGAGCTCCTTGGTTGCTTTGAGTCCTCAGTGAGGGGAGCAGCAGCAGCAGCAGAACACTAGGCAGCAGGAACTGGAAGGAGTCCTTTGAATGCAGGGCTGGCAGACTAAATATGGCATCAGCATCTGCTGTGGCATCAGTTGATGCCGACCTCTGTGCCTACATTCCCGCCTCTGGCCCCTCGCCTCACACTGGTGAATTGGATGGCCCCTGTACCGTGCGCTGCTTAAGGAATGACCACTAGTTAATTGGAGATCGCTTTCAACTGGCTGCATAGCTCATAAAATGGAAACAGCATCTGCTTCCAGCGCTGCCCCCATGACACCACCATTGGGATAAAATCCATCCCATGGAATAAAGTAACTTACTAAAAAGTAGAAAGATAAATTTGTTCCTGTTTCTTTAAAGAACAGGATTTTTCCAAAGTCACAGTAAAGGAGGAGGTAGTCACGATATTGGATTGGATAAAAATAAATAAAACCTATTTAAATGGTTGTCAGTACTCATTGTAGGAAAGGAACCCAGTCCAGATGGGATACATCCTGGGTTGCTGAGAGAATTTTGGCCAGAAATTGTCGAGGCTCTGGTCACAATCTTCCATATCTTACTATGGGAATGGAGCTTGAGTACTGGAGTATTGCAAATGCTGCATCCCTGTTCAAAAAAGTGAGAGGAATAAACCTGGCAACTACAGATCAGTCAGTCTAGTGTTGGTGGTGAGCAAACTTTTAGACAACCATCCAGAACAAAATTAATTTGCACTTGGGGAAATTTGGGTTAAGAAATGAAAGCTAGTGCAGATTTGTTAAAGGCCTACAGTGTTTCACTAATGTGAGTGAATTCTTTGATGAAATAATAGGAGGGTTAATGTGCGGTTGATGTTGTGGATATAGACTTATAAAAGGGGTTTGGTAAAGTAATACTTACCAGCAAAATTGAAACCTATAGGTTTAGAGGGGCAGTGCCAGAATGGATAGAAAATTGGCTAAGGGACAGAAAGCAGAGAGTAGTAATAAACCTGTATCAGGAATATTTTTAATGTTAAAAATAACTATGACATGCTAAATTCATTGCCTACAATGGTGGTGGAAGCAGAGACGATGAATGATTTCAAAAAGAAATTGGATGGGCACTTGAGGGAATTAAACTGCAGAGCTAAGTGGATAGATCAGAGGAATGGGACTGATTCAATCATGCTACAGAGAGCCAGCATGGACTTGAGGGGCTGAATGGCCTCCTTCTGTACCATAATGGATCTATGGGCTGGATTTTACCAGCCCCTCGATGTCGTGGATCGTGGTGGAGAGGCACGTAAAATGCTTTTGGGAGCGGCCCGCCATGACACACAACATTGAGAAGGCCCGTCGCATATTACCACCGCCGCTTGGCAGTGGGGCCTTCATTTGAATAATCAACTTCTTGTAAAATAAATGATAATGAACTTACCTGATCACAGCGGCTGTCCCACAGCGATATTGCCAGGGGTGGCTGTAACTCGCACGCCTTCGGAACTCCGTATGGAGTTCTGAGGAGAGACACTGGTGAGGTGAGGGGAGTGGGGAGTACAAATTTCAGGACGGGGGTGGGGGGGGGGGCGGGGGATGCAGAGAAAAGACTTTTGATTGGTGGGAGGGATGGTGGGAAGGGGCCAAGGTTTACAGTAGCTAAAGGTTGGTGGGTGAAGGTCGGGATCAGATCAAAAAAACTTTTGAGGGTGCATGGCCAGTTAACCCATAGATTCTTCATTGGGGTTGTATGTGAGGGCAGTGAGAATGTTTCACTTAAATTTGCAGCATGCTTTATCTTTTAAAATTTAAATGTAATGGAAGGGCTTAAGGCCCTTCAGAAATGGTGCGGTGGCCGCCCCCTTACGTCATCGGGGGCAGCCGTTACGCCTCCTCCATTTAAATGAGCCCCCACGCGTAATATTGCGGGGGCTCAGCAGTGGCCGGTCAGTGCAGGCAGGCAGGCTACTGACTTCAGGACGTGCGGCGCGCTAATAAAATTCAGCCCTACGACTCTATAAAATACTGCCCGATAGTCCTGGTTCGTGGATGATTTTATCTTTAAGGTTATGCAAATAAGTTTAACTGGAAACTTGAACCATAACATCAATTCCATAAAGCAATGCAATTTTGAGTGCAATTAGTGCCCAGATTGCTGATTGTGTGCAAAGCAGAAGTGCTACGGTTTAAAAGGGCGAAACACTTGAAATATGAGACTCTTTGCTCCAGTAATCAGTTAGCTTATTCATTGTGATAGTTTTTCCACCTATCCATTTAGTTGGTGGTTAAATACTTTTTCTTCTTTATTGGTTCACTTCATGTTGAAATGTTTATACACCTTATTCCAGGCTGTTTCGTTTCTAGGTTCCATGGATTTGACCTTATGCCAAAGGCTGCAATTCATGGACACGTTCCCCTCCACCAGTAGGTCCATCTCCTGCTTCATTCATCCAGGTCTTTGGTGAAACAATCTCTTACTAGTATGATAAGTGGGTATTAATAGCAGATCAAAGGTCCCACGTTAAATTTCCTGAGGTGCTTTTCTGTGACTGTTAAAAATCTCTTATGATTTGTGTGCTAACCTTCCACTGTATTAAATTTAAGATCAATAGTGATAAAAATGATGCACAATTGAATTGGCAGTGCATGCCTTATACCAAGCAGTTGTAAAAGAGGGCACAAAGTTTGAAGACAAAGATCACGATAGAATAGATTTGATCAACATTATAAGTGACAGTTACAGAAATAGTGTATGACTCATCGGTAGTAAGTTTGAAGGTATGACTGCAAGACTAAAAAGCATATCCTGTAACAAATGCAATTAGATTATAAAATATATGCTTGAACTAGTAGATAATAACCACTTCAGATATGTGAATATTTCAGTTTGTAATTCATTTCCTCTGTGAAAAACATCCCCCAAAATCATATCTCTGCCCTACTGAGAAAGTCACTCACTATCAATTGCTTGTGCTGCTCTTGATGCAACTGTCAAAAGGTACATTCAAAGAGTCTGGGCAGATACATCGTTGATTATGGGAGTATTTCTTGAAGTGATTTATGACTTTAACCCCTTATAGGGACTAAATTAAATCAGGAGTACATCCCAATGAATCTCCTTTAATCAAGTTCAAACCAAACAAATTCTCAGACACTTATCTGAGTCCAAAGAATTGTACTAGCTTTCCCTCAAAGAAAGAAAGCCAACAGAGAGTATTACCATCTTTCGGATAGCCTATTTTTAATATTATGGCTAAGTCATAAATATCCCAGATATTATGAGGGTCTGGGAAACTCTCTTCAATGGGAAACTCTCTTCAATACGTATCTCTCCACTTCAAGAGACAGAGAGAGAGGGTTCTTGTAGTTGTATACAGAATGCTACATGAGACGATTTATTAACTTTTATATATTTATTAAAGAATTTAACATGCAAAAAACTTTTTAAGTGGATACGTATATCAGAATATCAAATATTACTGAGAAACTTAACACATATTCTTATTTTTAACATAGAATCCAAAAGTTTAACCTTGCTAATGTTACAGCAAAATTATTTCAGAATATCCAGAATATCCATCAAAATTTAAAATAAACTTTTTATCTTAAATGCCCCTTAGTTGAGAAGCATTGTTTGAGGATTCAACACTTCTAAACTTTGCTTTCAAAACCTTTCATTTTTATATAATAATAAAAGCAATATACTGCAGATGCTGGAAATCTGAAATAAAGACAAGAAATACTGTAAATACTCAGCAGGTCTGACAGCATCTGTGGAGAGAGAAGCAGAGTTAACGTTTCAGGTCAGTGACCCTTCTTCAGAACTCCTCTCATTTTTATACTAATTCTAAGGTGGCAAATGGCCTCTTAGCATATAGGTGCTACCTTTCTATGTGTGTTTAAAATCCATATTTGGTTGTATCATGAACTAACTCTCCACTTAATGTTTTACTGGAAACCCCCTGTTTTTTGAAGTTGTGAGCCTTTATCTGGTCAAAATGTTTTCTTGACCTCTTGTTCCTGTAAGTCCATTTTCATTTATTGCCCTTTCCATGGCACCCCAAAGCAACCTCCAGAGCCGATTTGTCTGCATCAACAACCCCATAAACTAATTAACTTTATTGCTACCTCTTACTGATGTCACACAGGATATTTCAATGTGTGTGTTTATCTTCCAATTCCCTGGCAAAAGAAATTCTATTCTAACAGGGACCTTGAAATATTTAACTCTACTTTCTTAAAGGGGAAGTTCAGTGAGGTCTGACAACTGACCATTTATTCAATCTTTAATTCTAAAAGGTATAATATATTAACTATATCTAAATGCTAACTAATTAATCCTATTATACCCATATTCCAGCACACTCTCTCAGACGAGATTGGCAACTCATTCTGTGGAGAATTTGATGTGAATTGCACATCTTGCATCTTCCAGCACAGCACAGCAGTCCACAAAACAGCCTCACTGGACCCTCAGAGTTGTCTAAGAGAGGATACTTTCTTTCTATATTGTGCCGAGCTAGATGAGCACCAGCATGGCAACACACTCAGCATTCCAACAGTGTGGTGCGAGGTTGGTTTACACTTACAACTCATGTACATCAATGCTGTGCTGATTTTACAACACTGTAAGGAAGCATCAAACGAAGGTCAGGCAACAGAGAAAAAAATTGGAGGGAGGAGCACCCTGGGTCTCTCTCAGACAGCTCTTGGCATCCAGTTTCAGAATGGATTTTATAAGGGCTTGGGAGCAGATCACCACTTTCCCTGACGTGTGGCATATCCTATTGGGGAAAGGCAGACAATAGCATTGGAAAGAGGATTCTTAAGGCTGGGTTTTCCTCTCCTGCACTGTTTTCAGTGTGAGACAGTGAGACTCATCTGCCTGACTTCATGAAGACAGATACAGAGTATTTGTTTAATGTCTCTGACATTTTCTTATTCCCCATTATAATTTCAACTGTCTCTGCCTCTAATGGGTCCATATTTGCATTCACTAATCTCTTCCTAATTACATACCTATAGAAACATTTACAATCTGTTTTTATTACTTGCTGCACTCATATTTTCTCTTTTCTCTTTCCTTATCAATTTCTTGGTCCTCCTTTGAATTTGTAAATCCTTGAAATCTTTTTGGAAACATTATATGCCTCTTTCTTTAAGTTAATACTATCTTTAACTTCTCTAGTTAGCCATAGTTGGACCACTTTTCTTGTGGGGCTTTTATTCCTTCAGGTAATCTGTATTTGTTGCAAATTATGAACTATTTAAATGTTTGTTATTGCTTATCTGCCTTCATGTCTTTTAATGTACTTGCCCAATTTACCTTAGCCAACTCGTCCCTCATAGCTACATAGTTTGTTTTAATCAGACTTAAGACCTTAGTTTCTGACTTAACTAGATCACTTACAAACTCAACACAAAATCCTATCATACTATGCTTACTGTTCTCGAGAGGCCCCTTTACTACAAGATTATTCATTAACCCTTTCTCACTGCAGAATAGTTGATCTAAAATAGCCTTTTCCCCAGTTGGTTCCTTGACATGCTGATATAGAAATCTGCCTTGAATACATTCGATGAACTCATCCTCCACACTATTACTGCAACATGACAGAAAGATGATAAAAAGCACCCGGAGGCAGTGGAGGCAGTGGAAATGCAGAACTCGGCTGAAATAAAACATTTGCTCTGCCTTATTGTAAAAGAAGCTGTCAATAGCATGTGTAATGTTAGGCATTCTCATGCACCATAAATGGCAGAAGGCAGTTAGCTATTTTTAACCAGGAAGTAATGTGAACGATGTCACATGATCTTGGGTCATGCTTATCACAATTGCTTTCAACTTTTAAATAATTAATTGTACAAATACAATTATCAACTTGGGTGAGGTGGAACATCAAAAATTGGCCAATTTATGGTGCTGTGAAGTATGTAGTTCTTTAACCCTATGGGTTGATGAGTTACAACCCCCTGACAGTGCTTTGAATTCTTTTTCGCCTGCAGTCACTCCATGTTAACAATTTTGTAAATGTGAGATGGAATTGTATGCTTTTAAAATGAGTGTCATTTAGCTTTGTTAAAGAATGCTTTCCTTTTCAATGCCTCCTTCTCAAAGTCACATTGGAGATGAATAAAAGCGTGAATATTCATGGGGTTTGAATAGCGTTATGAGTGAACACTTTTCCTATCAACAGCTGTTTTACACTCATTTAAAATTGTTATCCTTCGATAACCAAATGATTATTTCAGCATTTTCAGAATACACTTTGAACATAATAATGATATTGCCAGCCAATCAGGTCTTGCCTGATGGGCATCAGACGATGGATGTTTTGATCGCACCATCCAATTGCCTTTAATACATAAACATCTTGAGCTCAGTAATCCCTTCAGAAATATGAAATTTGCCTCTAAAACTGACAGCTGAAGTAGGGAACAATTAATGGAACAAAGCCAATTCTTATGACATTGACGATGTCAGATTTGTACAGCAGAATATAGGTGAAAAGTCTGACAATCACGAGCACTGTGCAGCAAGTAAATCAACACCTCCATACAAAATGAGTGAATAATTTCTCATTAATAACTGAAGGTACGGCAGCTCTTTTAAGGCAGTCAACCATTCTACACAACATTTCCAGTCAGTAATTCCTTTGAATACATATGACTCCTCAGTAATTTTTTCCCTCTTCTTCTGGAGGAGTCGGCTTTTGCTGGGGTACTGTTCTATTGCCAGCAGCTCCCAACCACAATACCTGCCCAAAGTGGTCATTCATTATCTGTGATTGTAGACAGTCAGCAGGCCTATTTGGTCATGGTAACATCGTAGCTCAGTACAATTTCACCCTTGTCTGATGTCCAGTTATATAATAGTGATTGGATAGCCATCAGGATTGAATTTCCACCGCAGTAAGAGTTCAAATCATCAAGTACAGAGTAGGAATCGCACATGGACCTTTCTAGTTCGGCATGGATCAGTACCAAGGCACGCAATCCATTTACCCATTTGGGCGAGATCCACTGCAAGTTTCCATATTTTGAACTGTTTCTAAATGAACTGATTTAGCCGTAAACCTGTGAAAATTTAAAAAACTCCCATGTAGTTAAAAAATAGAGCTTCACCCAATCTTTTTGCCAGTGGATAATCCACTGACAAGTAGCAGAAGGTGATAAATGGATGTTTACCTTCTTAGTATTCACAATGATCCCACATGCTGCACCCAATTCTGTTCAATGACTCGGTTGAGAATGCTTAACTCACTAGCAGAATCTGAAAGATAAGGAATGATTGAATAAGTATAGGTAACAATGGATCAAAATGAACAGTACCTGGACAAATAGTACATTGTCCTAAATGTTAAAATGGAAGTCCACAAATCTTAAGGAAAAGCGAGTATGTCACTCTCTGCCCTCCTGTTCTCTTATCAGGGTCAGAAATAAATATTCAGATCCCGGGCTTTGTTACCATATCTAATCTATTATAGGGAAAACAAATGGGAAAGATTATTTCAACTGCTGGAGGAATTAGTAGGAATCTTAAAGAAAGCATGGTTTAACTTTTCACCAACAGCAACTTCAGTGTGTGTCAAAGCTAATATCATTTATATTGGATTATCAGTGAGCTCGATGAGGGTGACCTATGTTATGCTAGAGTTCACCCTTTGCAATATCAGAATGATGCACCTGAACTGTCAGACTTCCACAGGATTATGAGAGCAGAGCCAGATTGAGTTTCTTGAGTACAGCTATAACTGCATCTAAACATTCAGTATTGATCCACACCATTTGCACAGACTAGCTGCATCGAAACTTCATGCACAGTTGCTCCTTCCTGTGTAATGCTCTCCCAGGCAGTATTACTGCTAGGATTGTTTCGTATCTCAACCATGAGTAGCTAACTCAAGGTTGCTGCAACATTCGTTAAGCTTGTCCATTGGTATGCCTTCTCCAGCGTCACAGTCTATGAGAGCTCTGCCCTTTGTACAGTTGCCTTAACTGCACTTGATTATCCCAGCATTTATTTCTGGAGCACTGTGAGATGTAAAAATCGCTAGACATGGAGCCTATCTCAAAAGTCTTTACATGGATTATACCACTAATACTTGACCCATTTGACATATCATGTCTGTCCTGGCTCTGTCAAAGAATGATCCGCTTGCTCCTTTTCCCCTCATCTTTCTTAGTTTTTTTATTTCAAGTATTTATTCAATTCTCTCTTCAGAGACTTCAGCACGTAATCTAGGATGGTGCTTCAGTGCAGCATTAAGGGAGTACTGAGCTGTAACTAGTGACTAGAAGTTAAATCAAGCCTCCATCTATGCTCTCAGGTGGATATATAAATCCCATGGCACTATTTCAAGAAACAGTGTGTGTCCCTCAACCAACTTCACTAAAAAAATGAATCATCTGGTCACTTATTTCCTTCTTGTTTGTGGGAGCTTGCTGCACACAAATTGATTGCCTTACTTCCTTATATAAGAGTGGCTAAATTTCAAAAGTAAAATATCTCAAATCCGAACGCAACCTGCCTCAAACCTGCCCACTTTCAATTTCAATGGAGGCAGGACAGGGTGTGGACAACCAACCTGTTCGCAGGAAACAGGTTGAACATTTAAATATTTTTAATAAGATTGCATGCCTCAGGTTTTTTGCTCTGATCCAGTTTTAATGCTGGTCGGATGCGTTTCCTGAGTTGCAGCAAATCAAGCAGCTAAGGGGAGGTGAGGATGGCTGCATGGCAGAGATAAGTGCTTTTCCAGCACGACTGTGGGCCAGGAGAAGCAGGAATGCTTTCCCCAGGGTCCCCAAGAAAACCTGTTTCCCAGTCCACGCAATCAGACTGCCTCCCATGATCAGACACTGTCTGCCCCCCAACAATCAGACCTCCATGATCACTGACCATCCCTCAATCTCTCTCTGAACCATGTGCAGTCACCCCTTAACTCCAAACCATGCTGCATCCACCCCTGCCTTATGATCTCTACCCTGAGCATTGTGAACTTACCTGCTCCTGGGCTGTGGCTTCCTCCCTGCCTGACAGGGAACCAAGCCTGGGGATTGGCAGGATTAGCAGGATATATCAGATGAATACGTGGCTGAAGAGATGGTATGAGGGGGAGGGTTTTAGATTCCTGGGGCATTGAGACCGGTGCTGGGGGATGTGAGACCAGAACAAACTGGGCGGGTCACACCTGGGCAGGACCGGGACTGATGTCCGAAGGGGAGTATTTGCTGGAGTGGTTGGGGAGGGTTTAAACTAAAATGGCAGGGGGAAGGGAACCTTTGCAAGGAGTCAGAGGAGGGGAGAATCAAAGACAAGAACAAAAGACAGTAAGGGGAATAAGACAAGTGATAGGCAGAGAAATCAAGGGCCAGAATCAAACAGGGCCACAGTGAAAAATAGTGGGAAGGGGACAAGTAATGTTAAAAAGACAAGCCGTAAGGCTTTGTGCCTTAACGCGCGGAGCATTCACAATAAAGTGGATGAATTAATCACGCAAATAGATGTAAACGGGTATGATACAGTCGGGATTATGGAAACATGGCCGCAAGGTGACCAGGGATGGGAAATGAACATCCAGGGATATTCAGTATTTAGGAAGGACAGGCAAAAAGCAAAAGGCAGTGGAGTTGCATTGCTGGTTAAAGAGGAAATTAACTAAAAATAGTGAGGAAAGATATTAGCTCTGGCGATATGGAATCTGTATGGGTAGAGCTGAGAAACACTAAGGGGCAAAAAATGTTAGTGTGGGTTGTATATAGATCCCCAAACTGTAGTGGTGGTGTTGGGAATGGCATTAAACAGGAAATTAGAGATGCATGCAATAAAGGAACATCTGTAATTATGAGTCACTTTAATCTGCATGTAGATTGGGCAAATCAAATTAGTCACAACACCGTAGAGGAAGAATTCTTGGAGTGTATACGGGATGGTTTTCTGGACCAATACGTTGAGGAACCAACGAGCAAACAGGCCATCCTGGACTGGGTATTGTGTAATGAGAGAGGAATAATTGACAATCTAGTGGTGCGAGACACTTTGGGGACGAGCGACAATAATATGATAGAATTTTTCATCAAGATGGAGAGTAATGTAGTTGATTCTGAGACAAGGGTCCTGAATCTTAGTAAAGGAAACTATGAAGGCATGAGGCGCGAGTTGGCCATGACGGATTGGGAAACATTACTTAAAGGGATGACGGTGGATAGGCAATGGCAAACATTTAAAGAGCGCATGGATGAACTGCAACAATTGTTTATCCCTGTCTGGTGCAAAAGTAAAACAGGAAAGGTAGCCAAACCATGACTTACAAAGGGAAATTAGAGATAGCATTAGATCCAAGGAAGAGGCATATAAATTTGCCAGGAGAAACAACAGACCTGAGGATTGGGAGCAGTTTAGAATTCAGCAAAGGAGGACCAAGGGATTGATTAAGAAGGGGAAAATAGAGTACGAGAGCAAGCTTGCGGGGAACATAAAAACTGACTGTAAAAGTTTCTATAGGTATGTGAAGAGAAAAAGATTGGTGAAGACAAATGTAGGTCCCTTACAGTCAGAAACAGGGGAATTTATTATGGGGATAAAGAAATGGCTGAGCAACTAAATGCATACTTTGCTTCTGTCTTCACAAAGGAGGACACAAATATCACACCAGAAATGTTGGGGAACACAGGGCTTAGTGAGAGAAAGGAACTGAAATAAATCAGTATGAGTAGAGAAATAGTGTTGGGGAAATTGATGGGATTGAAGGCTGATAAATCCCCAGGGCCTGATGGTATGCATCCCAGAGTACTTAAGGAAATGGCCCTAGAAATAGTGGATGCATTGGTGGTCATCTTCCAAGATTCTATAGACTCTGGAACGGTTCCTCCAGATTGGAGGGTAGCTAATGTAACCCCACTATTTAAAAAGGGAGGTAGAGAGAAAGCAGGGAATTATAGACCAGTCAGCCTGACGTCGGTAGTGGGAAATATTCTAGAGTCCATCATCAAAGATTTTATAGCAGAGCACTTAGAGAACAGTAGAATCAGGCAGAGTCAGCATGGATTTGCGAAAGGGAAATCATGCTTGACAGATCGACTAGAATTCTTCGAGGATGTAACTAGTAGAGTTGATGAAGGGGTGCCAGTGGATGTGGTTTATTTGGACTTTCAGAAGACTTTCGACAAAGTCCCACATAAGAGATTAGCATGCAAAATTAAAGCGTATGGGATTGGGGGTAGAGTATTGTGATGGATAGAAAATTGGTTGGCGGACAGGAAACAAAGCGTAGGGATAAATGAGTCTTTTTCCGAATGGCAGGCAGTGACTAGTGGGGTATCGCAGGGATCGGTGCTGGGATCCCAGCTATTCACAATATGCATTCATGATTTAGATGAGGGAGCGAAATGTAATATCTCCAAATTTGCAGATGACACAAAACTGGGTGGGAGGGTGAGTTGTGAGGAGGATGCAGAGGGGCTTCAGGGTGATTTGGACAAGTTGAGTGAGTGGGCTAATGCATGACAGATGCAATATAATGTGGATAAATGTGAGGTTATCCACTTTGGTAGCAAAAACAGAAAGGCAGATTATTATCTGAACGGCTATAAACAGAGAGGGGAATATGCAGCGAGACCTGGGTGTTCTCGTACACCAGTCGCTGAAGGTAAGCATGCAAGTGCAGCAGGCGGTAAAAAAGGCAAATGGAATGTTGGCCTTCATAGCAAGAGGATTCGAGTACAGGAGCAGGGATGTCTTGCTGCAATTATACAGGGCCTTTGTGAGGCCACACCTGGAATATTGTGTGCAGTTTTGGTCTGCTTAGCTGAGGAAGGATGTTCTTGCTATCGAGGGAGTGCAACGAAGGTTTACCAGACTGATTCCTGGGATGGTGGGACTGACATATGAGGAGAGAGTGAGTTGGTTAGGATTATATTCGCTGGAGTTCAGAAGAGTGAGGATGGATCTCATTGAAACCTATAAAATTCTAACAGGACTTGACAGGGTAGATGCAGAAAGGATGTTCCCGATGGTGGGGGAGTCCAAAACCAGGGGTCATAGTCTAAGGATATGGAGTAAACCTTTCAGAACTGAGATGAGGAGAAATTTCTTCACCCAGAGAGTGGTGAGCCTGTGGAATTAGCTACCACAGAAAGCAGTTGAGGCCAAATCATTGTATGTTTTCAAGAAGGAGTTAGATATAGCTCTTGGGTCTAAAGGGATCAAAGGGTATGGGGCAAAAGCAGGAACAGGCTACTGAGTTGGATGATAAGCCATGATCATAATGAATGGCGGAGCAGGCTTGAAGGACCAAATGGCCTACTCCTGCTCCTATTTTTCTATGTTTCTATGATTAGAACTCCCCTTTCCCCCTATCTCAGCTTGGATATCCCACCCCTATAAATATTGAAGCTCTGGTAACTGCCATTCTAAGCATTTGGTTGCAATTGGTAGTATCAATCTGAATTTGTGAATTCCAGCAGAGGTTTAATATGGAAGTGTTTTGAATTGAGAACATCCATTTGGCTAATTATTGGGTGAATTCAATTAACTTCAGGAACACAACACATTTCATATCATTTGACATCATAAGCCACACTCAGAACATACATTAATCCATTGATTAAGGTCGATGTACTGGTTGTCATTTAGTTCTACTATCTTTTAGAATATATTCATTCAAATGAGCATAGCTATTATACTGATGTATTATGCCAACATCATGCCTAAATACTGGTGAGTTATGGGCAGTGAACTCATTTTATATCTTGTTGACGACAGGTGGAAGTGGTGCGGGTGGCTTCCACTTTTCACCTCCCAGCTGACCGCAAAAGATGATGCATTCATCCCTGAGTGTTTTTAGGGCAAATTACAAGTTTTCTCATAAGTTAAAAAAGTAAGATAACTATTTTTAAACAATTCCTGAAATGGTCGCAACCTCACCCACACAGACACACACACATACATACACAAGAACAGATAAATTGAGAGAAAAGGGTAATTGAAGTCCAAGGTGATGTAAGGATTTGTGGTTTACAGAAAATTATTGCATCTTCTCAGGAAGAAAGCCTTTTTTTAAAGGTGCAGGCCTGAATGTTTGCAGTCTTGGATTTGCTGAGGTGTTTTGGAGAGCTCTAGTGTTTAAAACTCAGCCCAAAGTTATTGCTGTGAATTTGGTTTACCTTCACAGATAGAGAGTCTCAGAGTCACTTTGTAATTTCTCTGCTGTAATGGTTCTTCAGTTCTTATTCAGCAGGGTTCTTCTCTTCAGTTGGATCTCTCTCAGCCTCAGGCTGGAAACTGTTTTTCTGTGGTCTTGGCTTGATGTATCTCTCTCTCTCTCTCCAGAGGGTTACCTTTTAAAGGTAAAAATCCATCATATTTGAGTCTCTGTCAAGAATCACAGGGCTCTTTCCCCTGGTATAACCACGCAGTGGTCCAGGATATGGAAACCATGGCTATCTATTGATGTCTGAATGGGGAAACTATTCTGTTATAATGATGCTACTTCACACCTATGCATTTTGGTTTAAACTGTGATTCAGTCTGTCTCCAGAACTCTTTGTTAGTTCATTCATGTAGATAGAAGTCATCAATATGCATTGGCTCTCCTTTCAATTTCAATGGGTTCTCCCCAGAGCTATTTCACGATGAGGTCAATGAGTTACATTCTCAACAGACAGATGTGTGTATTATCAATACAGGAGTGGTCATGTGACCGCTACTCTATTTTGTCTGTGGTATATGTGTCCATGTTCTTGTGGTTAGTTTAACAGCTGACTTTATAGCCACTCCAGGCGCTGCTTCACAAACCACTGACCACCTCCAGGCGCGTATCCACTGTCTCTCGAGATAAGGAGGCCCAAAAGAAAAGAAAAAGAAAGAAATATGTGTCCATGTTCTTGTGGTTAGTTTAACAGCTGACTTTTTATTTTCATAATTCCTCCAAGTCATTGTTTATTTCATCACAGCTCCTTCTGAGCATGACAATCTCATACATTAACATATATGCTGGATGCATTCAACATGTGCACCATTTCATAGAATAGACTACGCAGCAGGAGACCATTTGTTCCATCAACTCTGTCCCTATGGAAAAAATGCATGTGAAGAAAAGAATTCCTCTGCTATATCTAGCACAAGGCAAGATAGCCTTCACGTGAATGTACTGACAGCAGCCTACACTGGAAAGAGTGTCAATGTACGACTGAACAATGCAGGAAGGGTGAGCAGCTAGCACAATGCAGGCTTCCACTTTACATACAATTTGGGTTTGAAAGACTGGTTTGCAGAGAGAAAAGCACTCTCCTGTTGCCTGATCGATGCAAATTTATTCATCACTTCTCACTTATCCCAGCACCAGCCCAAAATGAATCAGATCCAAGTCTCGAGAAGAAACTAACAACTATTTGCTGCATTGGAAAATGTAGCTGTTCCCAGCCAGTAAGAAGCCCTTAGCTTTCTCTCTGCAGGCTGGTCTTTCAAACTCAAATTGTATGGAGAGTGGAATTTTTCATCGTGCTGGCTGCTCACCCTCCTGGGTGTAATTTTAAGAGTTCCTGTATTGTTCAGTCGTATGTTACACTCTTTCATCCTGTGGCTCCTGCTGTCAATACATTCAAAAAGATTGACTTAAATAAAACAATCCTAAACTGATGGTTTTCACTGGCTGATTGCAAGACAACAGCACATTGCAATATGTAAATTTATATAACCTGGAGCAATCTTTTTTTTGCTCCTTTACTTGTCAGTTACAAACAAATATTGGCAGTCTGAAATCGCATTTAGAGATCGTACAATCCCTGATGCTCATCTTAGCACAGGAATTAACAATTACATCCTATATTTCCTAACTGAATTGAAACGATAAAGTCATGTAGCTGTGAGCAAGGCATTAGCCAAAGGAAATTGTGGTACAAATATAGTACAGAGTATGTGTGTGAGGGAGATGAGTCACACAGGAGATTTCAGACAGATATGTCATCAAATGTTGCTTGAGGTGCGGAAATCCAAGGCCATCTGCCGTGTTGGCCTTATAGATCATACGTTTTTGTTTTGGGGTCCCCAGGGGTCCTTGAGTTTATTGGACGGTATTTTCTGTCAGCCATTGGATTTCTCTATTTATTTACTTATTAATGTATAATTTATGTTGCTATATAATACGACCTTTCTGCAGTGATAGCTTTAATTTTATTTGTATAGCTAATATTTAATTTTCTAGAACAAAATAATTGAAAAACAGGGAAGTTATGGTAAACTTGGATCAAGTCTTGGTGAGACCACGCTTAAGAGCACTGTGCACAGCTCTGATCTCCATGCTATAAAAAGGGTATAGATACACTGGCAAAGGTGCAAAAAAGATTTCCAGAACTGAGAGTTTATACCAATTAAAAAAGGCTGAACAGAGGAATAGAAAAGAGAAGGCTGAGGGTTGGCCGAATAGAGGTTTTTAAAATTATGAAAGTTTTGACAGATTAGACACAGAGAAGGTGTTCCCACTTGTAGGGGAGACAAAAGCTAGGGGCCATAAATATAAGGTAGCCACCAAGAAATCCAATAGAGTATTCAGGAGAAACTTCCTTACCCAAAGATTGATAAGAATCTGGAACTCGTGAATGCAAGGAGTAGTTGAGGCGAATAGCATAAATGCATTTAACGAGAAGCTAGATAAGCAATTGAGGGAGAACGGAAAAGAATGATATGCTTACAGGATTAGATGAAGAGAGGTGAGAGGAGCTCTGGAACTTCCTTCTTAATCCTCTCCACCTCTATGCCTCTCTCTCCTCTTTTAAGACGCTCTGCAAAACCTACATTTCCCACCCCCATATTGTTACTATTGTATTCTTTCAAGGATCTATCCTTGGCTCCCTTCTTTTCCTTATCTACATAAACAGCATAGACCAGCTGAGACAAGTGGCCTGTTTCAGTGCTGTGAATTATATATAACACCAAACAAATACAGAAAAAGTTGGAGACACTGAGCAGATCAATCAGTTACCAGTATCTTTATAAGTATATAGTGTAAGTCATTGTGGGCTATATTGTCCAGCTGTTGGGATCATTCTCATGCAATCATAGAATGGATACAGCACAGAAGGAGGCCATTTGGCCCGTGGTGTCCATTCTGGCTCTCTGCAAGAGCAACTCACCTAGTCCCCCTCCCTTGCCTTTTTCCCATAGCTCTGCAAATTTTTTTTCTCATCAGATAATTATCCAGTTCTCTTTTGAAGACCTCGACTGAACCTGCCTCCACCACAATCTCAGACAATGCATTCCAGATCCTAATCACTCGCTACGTAAAAAAGTTTTTCCTCACGTCGTTTTTCCTTCTTTTGCCAATCACCTTTAATCGTTGCCCTCCGGCTCTGAATCCTTTGGTCACTCACGCTGTCCAGACTCCTCATGACCCTGAACACCCCGATCAAATCTCCTCTCAATCCTCTCCTCTCCAAGTAGAACAGGCCCAGCCTCCCCAACTCATCCACGCAACTGAAGCTCCTCAACTCCAGAATCACTTTCATGAATCTCCTCTTCACCCCTTCAAATGCCCCAGCATCCCTCTGAAAGTGCAGTGCCCAGAACCGGAGACAACACTCCAGTCGAGGCTGAACCATTGGTATGATTAGGGTGAATGGAGCCTAGGACATTTGGCAGTACCAATCCCAGTAGTTCCCTACTGTAATCAAACAACTGCAATAACAGCAACAACTTGCATTTATAAAGCACGTTTAACATGGTAAAATGCCCAAACGTGCTTCACAGGAGTGTTATCAAACAAAATTTGACACTGAGCCACATAAGAAGAAATTAGTACAGGTGAAATATAAGTTTGAAATGTAATGTAAGTGTTTTAAAAGAGGAGCGAGAGGCATAGAGGCAGAGAGGATTAAGGAGAAAATTCCAGAGCTTAGGGCTTAGGCAACTGAAGGCATGACCCCTGCAGCAGTGAGGCTTAATTGCATAGATTGCTTTCTTACCTTTTGCACAAGAACTTCAGTATTTAAATAAGGCACTGAATATATAAAAATTACAATATAATTGATTTCCTGTTGTGCACTCAGCCTGTTTATCTCTCATAAGCAGAATAAAGATCTATATGTAAAAGAGTTCGTAAAGGAGAAGAGGCATTTTTAATGATTTGTTTTTTATTTTCACTACAATTTCTGTGTGTTTTTCTGTGTTCCTGTTTTCTTGTCTTATTGGCTAAGTTTATTTTACAGGGACTTATTTTGGAATTATCAGCCCAGCCCGGCCTAGCCTGAACCCATGTCTTTCTTTAGTTTCTTCCTGTTCCTCCTCTTGCCCTCTCTTGTCCATGAAACCCACCTCTTGTTCCCTTGACCCCATCCACACTAAACTGCCTACCACCCAAATTCCCTCCTGACTCCCATGCTAGTTGATATTGTAAATAGCTCCTTCTCCTCACCTTTATTAGAACTCCCTCTTCGAAAAGCCTTCCCTGATCCGCTCTCTCCTTTCAAATTGCTGTGCCATTTCCAACCTCTCTTTCCTTTCCTGAGCCCTTGAATTTATTGTCACTTCCTAAATCCACATGCATCTTTCTCACAACTCCAACCAAATTTCACCCTGCCACAGCTCTAATCAAAGTCACAAATTACATCCTCTGCCTGTGATTGTGGTGCACTATCTTTCCTCATCCTTGTCAGCCTGTTTGCATCCTTTGACATGGTCAATCCTTTTCCAACCCTTCTGCAATGACCAGCTCAGTGGGACTGCCCTTGTTTACTTCAGCACTTACATATCAAATGATATCCAGAGTATTTATGTTTAGAGATACAGCACTGAAACAGGCCCTTCGGCCCACCAAGTCTGTGCTGACCATCAACCACCCATTTACACTAATCCTACACTAATCCCTTATTCCTACCACATCCCCACCTGTCCCTATATTTCCCTACCACCTACCTACACTAGTGACAATTTATAATGGCCAATTTACCTACCAACCTGCAAGTCTTTTGGCTTGTGGGAGGAAACCGGAGCACCCGGAGGAAACCCACGCAGACACAGGGAGAACTTGCAAACTCCACACAGGCATTACCCAGAATTGAACCCGGGTCGCTGGAGCTGTGAGGCTGCAGTGCTAACCACTGCGCCACTGTGCTGCCCCCATTCTCGGCCGTGCCCGCGCGGGGGGCGGTCCCAGCAGAGGAGATCCGCCGACACCCCAACGCGACCGACCATTATAACAATGGCTTTTCTTCCCACCCCCCATATTTTTACTATTATATTCTTTCAAGGATCTATCCTTGGCTCCCTTCTTTTCCTTATCTACATGCTGTCCCTTGGCAAATTCAGCCAAAGACATGGGGTCAGCTTCCACATGTACACTGACATCACCCAACTTTACCTTTCCAGCACCATGTGTATTGATCATTCCACTGTCTCTGACATTGGTCACTGCTTGTCTGATTTCCAATCTTGAATAAGGTACAATTTCCACCAGTTACAGATTTGGAAGACCAAAGCTTTGGTCTTTGCCTCGTAGCAAATTCTGTATCTTCATCACCAATTCCATCCCCCTCCCTCTTCACTGCCTCAAGTTAAAATCGGCTATTTGCAACCTCAACATCAATTTTTTTGACCAACCTTTTAGTCACATCTCCTAATATCTCTTTCTTTGGCTCTATTTTTGTCTGTTAACAGTGATGTGACATTTTCTGGCACTTTTTTTTAATTTGTTCATGGAATGTGGACATTGCTGGCAAAACCAACATTTATTGCCCATCTCTAATTGCCCTTAACTGAACGGCTTGCTAGGCCTGTTCAAAGGGCAGATAAGAGTCAACCGCATTATTGTGAGTCTTGGCTCACATATTGACCAGACCAGGTAACGGCAGGAAATTTCTTTCCCGAAAGGACGTTTGTGAACCAAATGGGTTTTTACGACAATCTGGTAGTTACATATCAGAATCACAGAATCACAGAATAATACAGTGCAGAAGAGGCCCTTCGGCCCATCGAGTCTGCACCGATGCATTAAAACACCTGACCTGTCTACCTAATCCCATTTGCCAGCACTTGGCCCATAGCCTTGAATGTTATGATGTGCCAAGTGCTCATCCAGGTACTTTTTAAAGGATGTGAGGCAATCTGCCTCCACCACCCTCCTAGGCAGGGCATTCAAAACCGTCACCACCCTCTGGGTAAAAAAGTTCTTCCTCAAATCCCCCTTAAACCTCCCGCCCCTCACCTTAAACTTGTGTCCCCTCGTAACTGACCCTTCAACTAAGGGGAACAGCTTCTCTCTATCCACCCTGTCCATGCCCCTCATAATCTTGTACACCTCGGTCAGGTCACCCCTCAGTCTTCTCTGCTCCAGTGAAAACAACCCAAGCCTATCCAACCTCTCTTCATAGCTTAAATGTTCCATTCCAGGCAACTTCCTGGTCAATCGCCTCTGCACCCCCTCCAATGCAATCACATCCTTCCTAAAGTGTGGCGACCAGAATTGCACACAGTACTCCAGCTGTGGCCTTACCAAAGTTCTGTACAACTCCAACATGACCTCCCTGCTTTTGTAATCTATGCCTCGATTGATAACGACAAATGTCCCATATGCCTTTTTCACCATCCTATTAACCTGCCCTTCTGCTTCAGAGATCTATGGACAAACACGCCAAGGTCCCTTTGTTCCTCGGAACTTCCCAGTGTCAGGCCATTCATTGAATACTTCCGTGTCACATTACTCCTTCCAAAGTGTATCACTTCACACTTTTCAGCGTTAAATTCCATCTGCCACATTTCTGCCCATTTGACCATCCTGTCTATATCTCTGTAACCGAAGACACTCCACCTCACTGTTAACCACTCGGCCAATCTTTGTGTCATCCGCGAACATACTGATCCTACCCCCGACATAGTCATCTATGTCATTTATATAAATGACAAACAATAGGGGACCCAGCACAGATCCCTGTGGTACGCCACTGGACACTGGCTTCCAGTCACTAAAACAGCTGTCTGTCATCACTCTCTGTCTCTTACAGCTAAGCCAATTTTGAATCCAACTTATCAAGTTACCTTGTATCCCATGTGTATTTGGTTTCTTGATAAGTCTCCCATGTGGGACCTTGTCAAAGGCTTTGCTGAAATCCATGTAAACTACATCAACTGCACTACCCTCATCGACACACCTGGTCACATGCTCAAAAAATTCAATCAAATTTGTTACGCATGACCTCCCTCTGACAAAGCCATGCTAACTATTCCTAATCAAATTTTGCTTCTCCAAGTGGTGATGGATTCTCTCCTTCAGAATTTTCTCCAATAGTTTCCCGACCACTGATGTGAGACTCACTGGTCTGTAGTTGCCTGGCTTATCTCTACCACATTTCTTAAATAGTGGGACCACATTAGCTGTTCTCCAGTCCTCTGGCACCTCCCCCGTGGCCAGAGGGGAATTAAAAATTAGGGTCACCGTCCCTGCAATCTCCACCCTCGCCTCCCACAGCATCCTGGGACACAAATCGTCTGGACCTGGAGATTTGTCCACTTTTAAGCCTTCCAAAACCTCCAATACCTTGTCATGCCCTCTGACAATTTGCTCAAGAACCTCAGAGTCTCTCTCTCTAAGTTCCATATCTACGTCCTCTTTCTCTCGGGTGAAGGCAGATGTGAAGTAATCGTTCAACACTCTACCAATGTCCTCTGGCTCCACCCACAAATTTCCCCCTTGGTCCCCCTCTTTCCCTGGTTATCCTCTTCCCATTGATATGCTAAGAGAATATCTTGGGATTTTCCCTACTTTTACCAGCCAGAGCTTTCTCATATCCCCTCTTTGCTCTCCTAATTGCTTTCTTAAGCTCCATCCTACACTTTCTGTACTCCACTAATGCTTCCATTGATTTGCTCTCCTTGTATTTGCTAAAAGCCTCTCTTTTCCTTCTCATCATACCCTGAATGTTTCTGGTCATCCATGGTTCTCTGGGCTTGTTGCTCCTACCTATTACCCTGTTGGGCCTGTACCCTCCCCATTTCCTTTTTGAATGCCCCCCCACTGCTCTTCTGTAGATTTCCCGACAAGTAACTCTTTCCAGTCTACCTTGGCCAGATCCTGCCTTATTTTACTAAAATTCGCTCTCCCTCAATCCAAAACCTTTTTCTGCAACTTGTCTATTTCTTTCTCCACAACAAGATTAAATTGTACCATGTTGTTGTCGCTATCACCAAAATGCTGCCCCACCAATACATCAACCACCTGTCCAGCTTCATTCCCCAGAATTAGGTCCAGCACTGCACCCTCCCTTGTTGGATCCTCGAAATATTGAGCGCACCTGAGCTCCGGGAGACCGGGAGCTGTGATTTTTTCGAGGAGGAACACATGGAAGCAGCTGAGGACAACCCAATCCTCTCTGCCTACAAGACCCCCCCGATGTCACCCGAGCGGCACAAACCCTGCAGGAAAAATCAGGAGGGGTTTCTGAGCCCAACCAACGTGAAACTGCTTGCGCATACGATGGGTATGCAGGAACATCCTGAAGGGGAAGGACTGGGACTAGCGAGGACAAATGGTATGGGAAGCAACAACTAATTTTTAGTAAAAAATGGGTGTAAGAATTGCTTCCATTAATGTGCGTAGCATTAAATCGACTACGCGATGTGTTTCAACCTTGGATTACCTTGCCAAGGTCAAAGCTGACCTACTGTTTCTGCAGGAGTGTGGAATACCACACCTCAGCACCTACAGGCAGTGATCGCGATGGTGGTCCCACGGGCCATCGATCTGGTCGGGGGGTAATGACTGCCGTTCCTCCGGCCTGGGTATTCTGCTGCGGGGAGGTAACTTCACCATCTCCGAAGTTAAGGAGGTGGTGGGCGGCCGCCTCCTCGTAGCAGACGTGATGTACAACAACGCTCCGCTCCGGTTGATCAACGTGTACGCCCCGGTACAACGCAGCGAGCGGCTGACCGTCTTCCAGCAGCTCCCACTGCTGCTGGCGACGTCCAGGCCGGTCATCCTAGGCGGTGACTTCAACTGCATCATCGATGCGGCTGGACGATCCGGCAGTGACAACAGCAAACTGGACGCTACGTCCGGATTCCTAATAGAAACAGTTAAGGATGCCAAACTGCACGACGTCTTCAGCAAACCTGCAGACGGAGCGCAGCGCAGATACACATGGTCAAGATCGGACAGGTCTGCCCGTTCCAGGATTGACTTCCTGTTTGTGTCCCGTGCTGTCACGGTCGGATCCACCGACGTCAAGCCGGTGTTCTTCTCCGACCACTGCCTCTTACTGGCCGACTGTCACTTACAGGACGACCAGCGGGTTGGCAGAGGGACGTGGAAGCTCAATGCGACACTGCTGACCCCAGAGAACGTTGAGGAACTCAAAAGGGATTACAATGGTTGGAGGACCGTGAAACCCCTCTTTGAGTCTCCAGTTCACTGGTGGGAAGCGATTAAGGAGAACATCAAGAGGTTCTTCATCCACAAAGGTGTTCAGAAGGCGAGAGAGAGACAGAGGGAACTGTCCCGACTCCAGAAAATTATGCAAAATCTACTCCGGTTGCAGTCAATGGGGGTCGAGGTCAAGGAGGACCTCCAAGAGGTGAAGAGCCAGCAGGCCTCGCTCTTTGCCAAGGAGGCCTCCAAGATCATCTTCCGGTCCAGAGTCCGCTCCATCGAGCAGGATGAGACGTGCTCGCGTTACTTCTTCCAAAAGGTACACAGAGAGAGCTCTGTTATCAGCAGCCTGAAGGAAGAAGATGGCTCAGTAACGTCTTCGCAGTCCGACATACTAAGGATCAGCAAATCCTTTTATGCTGGGTTGTATGACGCGAAGCCCACAGACAGCAGAGCCTCCCAGTCCTTCCTGTCATCTATCACAGAGGTCTTAGATGACAGCAGGAGGGAGGGACTGGACAAGCCGCTAACTCTGGACGAGCTGACAAAGGCCGTCGAGTCTTTCGAGGCGAGTAAAACTCCCGGGAGCGACGGCTTACCGGTCGAGTTGTACTCGGCCCTGTGGGACTGGGTCAGCCCGGACCTGCTGGAAGTATACGGGAGTATGCTCCTGGCCGGTAGCATGTCAGAATCCATGAGAAAAGGCATCATCACCCTCATTTACAAGCAGAAGGGGGAGAGGGTAGAAATCAGAAATTGGCGGCCCATCTCACTGCTTAATGTTGATTACAAGATTCTGTCCAAAGTCATAGCCAGTCGAGTCAAGTCTGCTCTGGAGCTGGTGATTCACCCCGATCAGACCTGTACTGTACCCGGCAGGAAGATCTCTGATAGCCTCGCGCTACTCAGGGATACGATCGCCTACGTACGGGACAGGAGGGTGGACACCTGCCTCATCAGCCTGGACCAGGAGAAGGCTTTTGACAGGATATCGCACACCTACATGATGGATGTGCTTTCCAAAATGGGGTTTGGGGAGGGAATCTGCAATTGGATCCAACTGCTCTACGCAAACATCAGTAGCGCAGTGTCAATCAACGGGTGGGAATCGGAAAGTTTCCCGATCAAATCTGGAGTCAGACAGGGCTGTCCTCTGTCCCCGGTCTTGTTTGTTTGCTGTATTGAACCCTTTGCTGAGTCTATTAGGAAGAATGCGAGCATAAGAGGGGTGACAATCCCAGGCAGCGGAGGCACTCAGGTCAAAACCTCCCTGTACATGGATGACGTCGCCGTCTTCTGCTCGGATCCGCTGTCCGTGCGCAGACTGATGAGCATCTGCGACCAGTTCGAACTGGCCTCGGGAGCCAAAGTTAACCACGGCAAGAGCGAGGCCATGTTCTTTGGGAACTGGGCTGACCGATCCTTTGTCCCCTTCACCGTCAGGTCAGATTACCTGAAGGTGCTGGGGATATGGTTCGGAAGTGCCGGGGCGTGCACCAAAACATGGGAGGAGCGAGTAGCCAAGGTACGACAAAAGTTGGGCATGTGGGGGCAGCGATCTCTCTCCATTGTGGGTAAGAACCTGGTCATCAGGTGCGAGGCGCTCACGTTGTTGCTCTACGTGGCGCAGGTCTGGCCCATACCCCACTCCTGCGCCGTGGCAGTCACCCGAGCCATTTTCCGCTTCGTCTGGGGATCTAAAATGGACCGGGTCCGGAGGGACACGATGTTCAAATCTCTGGACATGGGCGGGAAAAATGTACCCAACGTGGCCCTCATCCTGATGACCACCTTCGTGTGCAGCTGCATCAAGCTATGTGTAGATCCCCAGTACGCAAACTCCAAGTGTCACTACGTGCTGAGGTTCTATCTGTGCCCGGTGTTGCGAAGGATGGGCCTGGTCACATTGCCGCGGAACGCACCATGCAGTTGGGCGGCGCCGTACCACCTATCCTTCGTGGAGCAGTTTCTGTGGAAAAACACCTTTGACCACCAGTCCATCAGGCAGTGGTCTGCACGGAATGTCCTCAAGGCCCTACGGGAAAAGGAAACGGTGGATACTGTCGGATGGTTCCCCGAGCAGACCGTCAAAGTCATTTGGCGGAATGCCTCATCACCAGAACTTTCAAACAAGCACCAAGACGTAGCTTGGCTGGTGGTGAGAAGGGCCCTCCCCGTCAGATCCTTCATGCACACCCGAAGTCTCGCCCCCTCCGCCCAGTGCCCCCGCGTTGGCTGTGGTGGGGAAGAGACGGTCGCCCACCTCCTCCTGGAATGTGCCTTTGCAAAGCAGGTGTGGAAAGAGATGCAGTGGTTTTTGTCAAGGTTCATCCCAAGCAGCTTTGTAACACAGGAGTCTGTGCTCTACGGGCTGTTCCCAGGGACGCACACCGAGACAAACATCAACTGCTGCTGGAGGACTATCAATTCGGTGAAAGACGCCCTTTGGTCTGCCCGAAACTTGCTGGTCTTCCAGCGCAAAGAGTTGTCCACCACCGAATGTTGCAGACTGGCACATTCCAAGGTCCAGGACTACGTGCTGAGGGACGCACTTAAGCTTGGGGCAGCCGCAGCAAAGGCTCAATGGGGAAAGACCACAGTGTAAGGTTCCCCCACCAAGCTGGACTGAGGGGCTGGATCCATGGGAAACCCCTCGAACTGTATCGTTAATATTCTGAATTGCTGTAAATGTAAAACTGTAATTGACATGACAATTGTGAAACAGAAGGGTTGGGAAGAAACTCATGACAGTATTGAAAGAAACTGATCTCTTTTGCAATGTTTGTATTTTTTGGTGTGGTTTGGAAACTGTTTGGCAATGTAATTTTTACAGATTTTTATGAATAAAGTATATTTTGGAAAAAAAAAATCCTCTATATATTGAGCTAAAAAGTTCTCCTGCATACATTTTAAGAACTCCACTCCGTCTAAGCCCTTAACACGATGACTATCCCAATTAATGTTGGGAAAGTTGAAATCATCTAATATAATTACCCTATTATTTTGACACACTTCTGCAAAGTGCACACATATTTGCTCCTCAATTTCCCGCTGACTATCTGGGGGTCTATAATAAACACCTAGCAATGTGGCTGTCCCTTTTTTATTCCTAAACTCTACCCATAAAGCTTCATTTGATGCCTCCTCCAAGATATCATCTCTCCTTACTGCAGTAACTGACTCCTTAACTAATATTGCAATGCCCCCTCCTCTTTTACCCCCTCCTCTGTCTCGCCTGAAGATTCTATATCCCTGGATATTGAGCTGCCAATCCTGCCCCTCCTTCAACCATGTCTCCGTGATGGCTACTATATCACAATTCCACGTGTCAATCATTGCCCTTAACTCATCTGTTTTACCTGCAATACTCCTGGCATTAAAGTAGAGGCCATCCATCCTGGTCTTACTCCCTTGAAACTTACTTCCGCTGTATTCCCTCTGACTTGTTCGCTTTCCTGTGTTTAGCTGTGCCCCTATTCTGCTAGGAGTCTGCATCCCCTCCCCCTGCCAAATTAGTTTAAACTCCTCGCAACAGCACTAGAAAACCCTCCAGCAAGGATGTTAGTTCCCCTCTGGTTCAGATGTAGACCATCCCACTTGTACAGGTCCCACCTTCCCCAGAAATGGTCCCAGTGGTCCAGGAATCTAAAACCCTCCCTCCTGCACCAACTCTTAAGCCACGCATTCATCTGTGCTATTCTCCTATTTCTATACTCGCTAGCACGTGGCACTGGGAGTAATCCAGAGATTACAACCCGAGAGGTCCTGCTTTTTAGTCTCCTGCCTAACTCCCTGAATTCTTGATGCAAGACCTCATCCCTCTTTCTACCGATGTCATTGGTACCAACATGTACCATGACCGCTGCCTTATCACCCTCCCCTTTCAGTATGCCCTGCAGCTGTTCAGTGACATCCCGGACCCTGGCACCAGGGAGGCAACACACCATCCTGAAGTCATGTTGATGGCCACAGTAGCGCCTATCTGTTCCCCTGACTATAGAATCCCCTGTTACTATTGCTCTTCCTCTCGTTCCCCCTTCCTGTGCAGACAGGCTGCTTGCAATGCCAGAAGCTTGGCTCTGTCCGCACTCCTTGGAGGAACCAGCCTCATCAGTCTCCAAAATGGAATACCGATTTGCAAGCATGACCCCAGGGGACTCCTGAACTACCTGCCTGATTTTCTTGGACTGCCTGGTGGTCACCCATTCCCTTCCTTCCTCAAGTCCCTTCAGCTGCGGTGTGACCACCTCTCTATACGTGCTATCCACAATGCTCTCAGACTTGCGGATGCTACACAGTGTTTCCAGCCGCTGTTCCAGCTCTGAAACCCGAGCTTCCAGGAGCTGCAGCTGGACACACTTCCTGCACACATGCTGGTCCCGGGGACTGGAAATGTTCCCGGATTCTCACATGCAGCAAGAGGAGCAAACCATGACGTCAAGCTCTCCTGCCATGACTAAACCCTTTAAATTTAAAACTTTAAAAGATTATAATTTAAAAAAAACAACTAAGACTTGCTAAAACAATGACTTACAATTCAATCCACTTTGAAAAGTACCCACCAGGACTTACTCACCAGTCAGCTGTGCTCTTTGGAGACTCTCAGCTCCCCTCACTCTGAGGACCGGTAGGAAATGAAAGGAGCTCCTCACCAAACGTCCTCAGTCACCAAACTTCCACTTTAACACTCTAATGCAACCCAAGTCAGCACTCCAATGCAAACACGGTCACCATTGCTGATACAAGCTTTTTATTCGAGATTTATTTATTGACTGAATTTAAATTTCCCAACTTCCATGCTGGGATTTGAACTCATGTTCATTCAGGTCTCTGGATTACTAATCCAGTATCAGTAATATAACATAACCACGCTGCTGCTGTACCTTGCACTCTACAAGTAGCTGTTGCTATTTGCCAACATATTTGGAATATTTATATCTAAATAAATATAGTTGAATATTGTCTGTAAAAGCCCCAGGAAGATGACTGCAACTGAAGCGTTTACAAGTCGTCAGTAAATGAGGAATATAATAAAAACACGCATGGAAAAGAATCACAGAATCACAAATATATTAATGTGCAGAAGGAGGCCATTTGGCCCATCTCATCTGCATCGGCTCTCCGAAAGATCAATTCACTTGGTGCCATTGCCCCGCCTTCCCCCCATAACCCTGCACATTCTTCCTTCTCATATAACAATTTAATTCCCTTTTGAATGCTTCAGCTGAACCTGCCTCCATCACACTCTCAGGCAGTGCATTCCAGACCTTAACCACTCGCTGTGTGAAAGAGTTTTTCCTCATGTCACTTTTGCTTCTGTTACCAATTACTTTAAATCTGTGCCGTCTCATTCTTGATCCTTTCAAGAGTGGGAACAGTTTCTCCCTATCTATTCTGTCCAGACCCCTCATGATTTTGAATACCTCTATTAAATCACCTCTCAGTATTCTCTTCTCCAAGGAAAATAGTCCTAACGTTTCCAATCTATCTTCATAACTGAAGTTCCTCATCCATGGAACCATTCTCGTGAAGCTTTTCTGTATTCTCTCCAATGCCCAGTTCTGGACACAATATTCCAGCTGAGGCCGAACTAGTGTCTTATATAAGTTCAACATAACTTACTTGCTTGCGTGCTCTATGCCTCGATTAATACAGCCCAGGATACTGTATGCTTTATTAACCACTCTCTCAACCTGTCTTGCCACCTTCAATGACTTATGCACATATACACCCAGCTTGCTCAGCTCCTGCACCCCCTTTAGAATTGCACCCTTTATTTTATATTAAAAGGAACTATTAAAATGCATGCATTCATTCCTGCTCAGGGAGCAACAAACACATACCGTAGAGTCCCTTGCAAGTTAACAGGACATTTAAAATTATTGGTGGGGGTTACTTGTAAAGCATTATGATTGCATTACTTTTCCAGGTGAAAGAATAACAGATAAAGAAAAATACATGCTGTGGAAACAAACTGGCATCGAAATCAGATTCCCTGCACTGGAGATGAATACCAATCTGGTAAAATTTAAGACGGCAATCTCCATAAGCTCCATGCCATCAGGGCACACACATATGGCTAACTCCTGCTCGTGCCAAGTAAAGTCACCACTACTATCAACTTAACTCCACCTCCTTTGAGGCTTATAAATGGTTTATGTGCAATCCCTCCATGGCTTCGTCCCTCCCAATCTGTGTACCCTCCTTCAGGCCTACAACCCACCAACATCTCTGCACTCCTCCAATTCTGGCCTCCTGCGCATCCCGACTTTTCATTGCTCCAGTATTGGCGGCTATGTTTTCAGCTGCCTAGGTCCTAAGGTCTGGAATTCCCCCCCTTAAACCTCTCCACCGCTCTACCTCTCCCTCCTTTAAGACACTCCTTAAAAGCTACCTCTTTGACCAAGCTTTTGGCTGCCAGTCCTAATAGCTCCTTATGTAATTCTGTGTCAAATTTTGACTGATAATGTTCCTGTGAAGCACCTTGGACCATTTCAATACATTAAAAGTGCTCTGCAAATGTTAGTTGTTGTTGTTGTATCATCCAATATGCTAAGCACATATTTATCAAACAGGTGATTTATGCATGACTCAGCATAATCAGCTCTTTCATCTTTCTCCCCACAAACCAACAACAAGACCATGAAATTTCCCATAATGAAGAGGTCAAAACAACCATATAGCCATCCTTATCTATAGGTTCCTGATCCTCCTGGCACCATCACTTGCTGCTCCTCACCAGTGCACTGTGTTAATTTCCTCAGCTCAGTACTGTATCTTCCAGGAAATGTGTCGCCGTGTTGTCACTTTCAAGCAATGACCAGAAGAACACAGGATCTGGGAGATGCTGTCCTGTCCTAAGCTACTATAAGCACTTGTTGCTTCTGTTTCAGGCCTTTGATTGAAGCAAAGGGACAAATGTTCGAAGCCTGGTTCCAAGGCATACCTTTCAACAGAGCTAACATTCCAATATATTAACAGTGGGATGCTTGAGGGAATCTGTACATGCTTATACAGGAAGTGAGTTTGAAGAAGAACTGGACTGTATTAGCCCTGCACTTGAAGAAGGTCTGTGTCTTTGACTTCACCTGCTTCACCCATACTGTTGTATTCAAGAATATCCAGGGTGACCTCTTTCAAGGGACAAAAAGATTTGTAATTTCTCTGTCCTCTACCGTTTTGGGTCTGAGCCCTGGTATTCCTTACCACCTTGTCATGCAATTATAGCAGTAATTATGAGTTGTCGTAAGTTGAAGGATACCTACATGGTGATAGTCATATCCAACCTGCAGTTCATCTTCTGTGTTAGTAAGTGACTGTGCATCACGCTGTTGGATTTTGTTATAATGAAAACATACGTGTGCCAAGGCTGATTCACAGCATGCTGCATATTGAAGTGAAGAAAATTTGCCAAGGGCAGTTGCACTTGTGGCCAGTGCCAGCCTCATTGTACATCATAATAATGCTAATTGGATTGTATGCTGATTTCACTTCCTTACCCTCTCAATTCACCCATAAAAAATGGATGCAGTGATCCAGCCTTCTGCTTTGCCCTGAGACGAACTAGTTGCTGACTACTACCTGTGTGGGCACTTCGGCCACAAGTGCAGGCACTGGAGGGATATGGCTGCAAGGTCTAGATGTGTTGTCATCCTAAGAGGCAACACCATCAGCCCAATTTTCTGTGCCTTGCTACTGGGCACAAATTCACCATGGCCACTTATTCATGTTACCACAGAACTAATTGAACCAATGTGTTCAATGAAACTTTGCCTAGTGGTCTTTTCTAATGAATCACTGAACTTGTTGAAGGCGGAATAGATAAATTGGTTCATGCTAGAAGCCGAGGCATCTTTAGCAGGAACAGTCTAAGCATCTGTGGAAGCAATGACTGCCCAAATGGTCTTTGTTATGGGAACCTTTGTTGCACATGTGCTTGCGTAGTTATGTGTTCCATGGTAGACAGCAGTGTTGTGATATGTCAATTGAAGCTGTGCTTATGCGTCCACCCAAGTCACCATCTACAGTATGCTGCTTTGCAACAGTTCACGATGACTGGACCAACATGTGATGCTGAGAAAGCAGTTTTCCTTTAAAACCAGGGTCATGGGTTCCAAGCCCTCAAGCTAATCGATTGATGTGTAGCACTGTGGGTGTACCTGCCCCACATGGACTGCAGCGGTTCAAGAAGGCAGCTCACCACCACCTTCTCAAGGGCAATTAGCGATGGGTAATAAATGCTAGCCTAGCCAGAGATGTGCACATCTCATGAATGAATAAAATAAAACACAAGATAATGCTGTGGTTAGCTGGCCCCCTTTTCTCCTTTGCCACCAAGGTCCTGCTTGCTCATGATGCATGTCCTACCTCGTGCTCACTGTTTAAGTCTCTGGGTTGATGTATTTGAACTGGTGCTTGGAAAGGATTGTGCGATTGACGGTATATGCTGTGAAGTTCTGGTGTGCCCAGATATGTTGGTGCATGACTTGGCTTCCTGTGGCCCATGAAGAGAAAGAGAGGAGGAGGAAAGATTGCTGTCTTTGTGAGCAACCTTCATACATAGCTTTCAGCAGAAGGAGTGACCTGGTAAAGTGTTTCAGTGAATGCTTCATTACCAGGAAATGAATTAGAGAATAAATCAAGAAGGATGACGGAAGGTTATGATAAACGCCAAGCTGTGGCAATCTTTCTGCTTCCCTGTGCCCAGTACCCTCGATAGCTTGCCTTCCCAGTATGTGGAGAGTTTCCATTATGGGGCTAGGAGGTGAATATTTGAGGCTCTTTCTCCTTTAAGTATTCTCTCTCTGTTTTTATGGGCTGTCTTATCCTGTAACCAAAGTAGAAGAAATGAGAAGTTCCAATTGTCAAGATGACATGCAATAACATCAAGCTGTCAGCATACAGCCGTTGGTGGTTGTGATGGCTGATATGTGCAACATTCAGCTACATTAGATGGGAAAATTCTTTATATGGTGAATGTAAAGTGCATCCTGTTGCACAATATGCATTCATGGTAAAGAATGACACCACCTTAAGGCAATGCGGTGGAGTAATTGTAAGTACCGTACAAGTTTATTGTACTGCATTAATAGACAATAATAGTAAATTATCACTGATGGGATCATCTGAATTCTTTTATCATTGCTTCCTGATACATTATATTAAACAACTCCTATTCTCACTGGGCTACTCTCTATGGAGTCATATAGCCCTCACTACCCTTTCTCTGCTTCACTTCCTCCGTGGGGATTTAAATGTATTCATCCAAAAAATGGGCAATTATCTGGCCTCCTGCAACCATACACTCACTCCTTACAAATCTAATTTTTCCAAAACCATTTGCTGATTTGAGAATCTACAAATCATTTGCTTTTAAATCCTATTGCAACACTAGGCTTCCCGCCCACTAAGGAACAATCTCCTAATTACATGTGTTTTTCATACAGGAAGAGTAGCCATGTTATGATAATAAGGATGAACTCAAATTACATGTGGGTGGCACTGAAGCTTAGGACTAATTATACAACCAATTGGAAAATCTAGGGGGCCTCGTATTTGATTTTAGCATTGATCCCAAAGCAGTATATAATACAATAGGCTTTGCACAAATATCCTTCAACCTCAGTACAGCTGGAGTAGATTTTCTGCCTGACCTCCGACCTTAAGTCCCTTATAATAATGTTTCCTTTAAACAAGATCTCATCTTGAAAATGCAGCTCAACTTAGAAATGTCACTGTTTAATCTTAAGAGCTAAATGCAAGAGGAGAGGTGGGAGTAACTGCATTTGATGTCAAGGGAGCAGTCCACCACATAAGGCATAAAGGAGCCCTACCAAACCTAAGGTCAATGGGGTCAAGGTGAAAATCGTCTAGAGGCTGGGGTCATACCTGATATACAGGAAGATGGCTGTGATTGTCGAAGATCAGTGATCGTGGCCCCAGGACATCACTGCCGAAGTTCCTCAGAGTAGCATTCTTAATGGAATGATTGCCACTTGCTTCATCAGTAACCTTCACTATATCATAAGGTCAAGAGTTGAGCTATGGTCTGATGATTCCACAATGTTCAGCTCTATTCACAGCTCCTCCGGTGATGAAGCTATCCCTAGCAGCTTGCATCGGGATCTGGTCAATATCCAAGTTTGGGCGACAAGTGCCAAGTAACAATCACATCTCATGGGGGCCAGGTAATAATCATCTTCAAATAGAAAAGGCCTAACACCTCCCCTGAACTTCATGACACCACCTCCTGCCTCCTAACCATCAACACACTGAGAATCACTGTTGAACTGAAGCTTAACTGGACCAGTCATATCAACACCATAGCCACACACAAAAGGGTGAAGGCTGGGTACTCTGCTACGAGTAGCTCACCTCCTGACTCCTCAGAGTCTCTCCACCATCTACAAGGTATCAAATTAGGACTGTGTTGAAATGCTCACCACTTGCCTGCACCTGCAATAGCATTCAAAAAGCTCAACAACATTCTATTGATCAGCAACCCTGTAACATCCTCTCTCTCCACCACCAGTGCATTGCGGCTATGATATGTACTACCTACAGGGTGCACAACAGACACTTACCAAGCCTGCTTTGACCACCCAGAAAGCAATTGGCACCTATCACCAAGAAGGACTAGAAAAGCAAGATTTAAAGATGCTACTTCCCACAAGTTCCCCTCCAAGTCACACGTCATCCTAACCTGGACATTTATGGTCAATCCTTCATCATTACTGGATTAAGATTTTGGAATTCCCTACCTAATGATACTGTGGGAACACCTTCACAAGAACTGATGTAGTTCAAAGCAAAGGCCCACCACCACTTTTCCTGGCAATTCAACATGGTCAATAAATGCCACCTTGCTAGCATTGTCCACGCTTTGAGAACAATTCTTTTTTAAAAAAGAAAACATCATTTTTGATTTGCCCATCCAGTCTGATCAGTCTATTTCATCCTTTATAGGGTTCAGTCTTTCAGGGTTTTCAGCTGGATTTAAGAGAGATGTTGATAGACAAGATAAAAAGATCTTGAATATGTTCAAGTCCTCAATTATGTCAATGAACTCATATTCAGCTTTGGTCAGGAGTACTTCATAATCAGTATTTCTGTTTGATTTAATGGCTAGGCAAGTAGGCATTAGTGAAAATAACAGCAACATATCCTTATTTTGTTTGAACTTCACTTGAAGGATGCACTTCTGCAAATATAATAGCATTCACTGTAATCATTTAGGTGCAGATAGGAGAGATGTTTTAACAATAATCTCAAAGGACATAAGGTTAATCTCAATCATCATACATGTAAATTTTACAAATTTGCATTCCTGGTGTAGAGTTTTGCATGCGATCAGTTTAATGGAAACTTGGACAAGTTCTCAATATAGCAGGTCTGAAATGGAAGCTTTGTGGCACTAAGTCATAGACTCAGAATCATTGGAATGATACAGAACAGAAGGCCATTGGTCCCACCATACCAGTGCCTGCTCTTTGGTAGAGCTATTCAATTAATCCCATTCCCCTGCTCTTTCCCCATAGTCATGGATTTTTTTTTCCATTCGAGGATTTATCCAATTCCCTTTGAATGTTACTATTAAATATGCCTCCACTGCCCTTTCAGATAGTGCATTCCAAATCACAACTTGCTGTGTGAAACTCTGTTTCCTCATGTTGCCTCTGGTTCTTTTGCCAATCACCTTATATCTGTGTCCTCTGGCTACTGACACCTCTGCTAATGGAAGCAGTTACTCCTTAGTTACTCCAGCAAAACCATTCCTGATTTTGCACACCTCTATCAAATCTTCTCCTAATCTTCTTGACTTTAAGAAGAACAACTCCAGCTTCTGCAATCTCTTCACAAAACTGAAGTCCCTCATTCCTGGTATCATTCCAATAAATCTCTTCTGCACTCTCTCCAAGACCTTGACATCCTTCCCAAATTGTGGGTCCCTGAAAGTGAGCACCATATTTTGTAAAGGTCTAGCGTATCTTCCTTGCTTTTGTTCTCTATTCTTCTATTAATGAAGCCAAAGATTCCATATGCTTTTTAACAGCCTTTGCAACTTCTCCAACCAGCTTCAAAGATTTTTGTATGTATACCCCAAGTCTCTCTGTTCCTGTACCCAGTTTAAACTTATACCAACTAGTTAACATTGTCTCTCCTCATTCTTCCCATCAAAATGTATCACTTCATACTTCTGTGCATTAAATTTGATCTGTCATGTGTCTGCTCATTTTACCAGGCTGTCCAGGTCCTCCTGAAGTCTGTTACTATCCCTCATCATTGTTTACTACATTTCTGAGTTTTGTTTCATCGACAGACTTTGAAATAATGCCCCGTATACCCAAGTCCAAGTCATTAATATGTCAAACAGGATAGTGGTCCTAATACTGGTAATACCAATACTATTGCACAATTCCCTCCAGTCTGAAAAACACCCATTCACCACTACTGTCTGATTTCTGCCCCTTAGCCAATTTTGTATTCATACTGCCACTGTCCCTTTAATCCCATGAGCTTTAATTTTGCTAACAAGTATATCTTGTAGTACTTTGTCAAATGCCTTTTGAAAATCTATATATTCAATATCAACTGCACTATCCTTGTCAACTTTCTCCAGTACTTCGTCAAAGAATGCAGTTACCTTGAACAAATCCATGCTGACTTTCAATTATTGGCCCCAGCTCATCATCTGTTTGATAACATTAGCAGTTAACCAACAACCCAGTGACAGTGAGCGAAGCCCTGCACATTTTTAAATACATTTACAAATGGCTCCAGTTTCTTGGTTGGCAAGATGTAAGGAGCGATGTGCCACAGGGTTCAGTGCTGGAGCCTCAACTTGTTACAATTTACATAAATGACTCGGATGAAGGGATTGAAGGTATGGTTGTTAAATTTGCTGATAACACAAGGATAGGTAGGAAAGTAAGTTGTGAAGAGGACATAAGGAGACTACAAAGGGATATAGACAGGTTAACTGGTGAGCAAAGATCTGACAAATGGAGTGTAATATGGGAAAATGTCATCAAAAAAGGCATATTATCTAAATGGCGAGAGATTGCGGAGCTCTGAGATGCAGAGGGATCAAGGTGCCCTAGTGCATGAATCGCAAAAGGTTAATATGCAGGTACAGAAAGTAATTAAGAAAGATAATAGAATGTTATTGTTTATTGCAAGGGAATTGAATACAAAAGTAGGGAGGTTATGCTTAAGGAAGTTATACATGGCGTTGTGAGACCACATCTGGAGTATTGTGTACAGTATTGGTCTCCTTATTTAAGGAAGGATGTAAATGCATTGGAAGCAGTTCAAAGAGGGAGTACTAGACTAATACCTGGAATGGGTGGGCTATCTTATGAGAAAAGGTTGGATAGGCTAGGCTTGTATCCAAGGGAGTTCAGAAGAGTAGGAGGCAACTTGATTGAAACGTATTGGATCCTGAGGGGTCTTGACGGGGTGAATGCGGAAAGGATGTTTCTTTTTGTGGGAGAATCTAGAACTATGGGTCACTGTTTAAAAATAAGGAGTTGCCCATTTAAACCAGAGATGAGGGGAGATTATTTCTCTCAGAGGGTCGTGAGGATTTGGAACTCTCATCCTCAAAAGGAAGTGGAAGCAATGCCTTAGAATATTTTTAAGGCAGAGGTAGATAGATTCTTGATAAGCAAGGGGGTGGAAGGTTATCGGGAGTAGACGGGAATGTGGACTTGAGGTTACCATCAGATCAGCCATGATCTTGTTGAATGATGGAGCAGGCTTGAGGGGCTGAATGGCCTACTCCTGCCCCTAATTTGTATGTTCATATGTTCATATTGATAGAATTGCCTAGCATTTTGTCTTTAAGGAGGTTATGCAAGATTTTCTCAATTATTCTGGCTGCATCTCATTTGTTTTGAAACATCAAATCAAACTTCATCACAAAGAGTCACCATTGTTGATTAATTACATGTTAGTAGAAGTATGGCTACTATTTTAATTACATGTGCTGATACAGTAATGGATATGTGTACGTGAAGAAGCAGGAATATAAAGGCAGCAAGCCTCGCTAAAGCAATGGTTCTCAAACTGGAATCCGTGGACGGCTGGGAGTCCATAGAGGCATTCCAGAGGGTCCATTAAATAATGTACAAGTGTTTACCGAGCAGGCCCAGACTTACAGGTGGGCGATGTTGGCGACTACCCAGGGTGCCCTGGTCAAGTGTAAGCAAATGAACCACAGCTGGAAGTAGGCTCGGAGTGAGCCAACGGTGGGAGCGGAGTGCGTCTGCCATAAGTGCAGTGCAGAGTGGGCTGGCCATCTCTTCTAAAAGGGGAGCACGCATGGAGGAGTGCTAAAAGCAGCACAAAGATTGCCAGGCAGACCAACAGCGACCAAGGCTGGTGGTGGACGACAGGTGAATTCAACCTTGTCCAGGAGAGGGGAATTTTCAAAAAAAAAGTTCTACATACTTAAACTCAAAGAAATGGTGCCAAAATATAATTCTCCCAGGGTGCCATGTTCCCGACAGCCAGGAAGACAAAGTAAAATGGATAATGATTTATGTCTGTTATTGTCAAAGATGATACCAAGGATGGACAGACTCTGAAGTGAGAAGCAGGCAAAATCAAATTACTGATAACTCTAAGTAAATAAGCATTAGTGAAACACATTTTACATGCAACCATTTCATATTATGGATATTATATAGTATTAGAATTTAGATAGGGTCCATGATTACTAATCCATTTGAAAAGGGGTCCTTCAACCAAAAATGTTTACATACGAACATACGAATTAGGAGCAGGAATAGGCCACTCAGTTCTTCGAGCCTGCTCCGCCATTCAACAAGATCATGGCTGATCTGATGGTAACCTCAACTCCACATTCCCGCCTACCCCCAATGACCTTTCACCCCCTTGCTTATCAAGAATCTATCTACCTCTGCCTTAAAAATATTCATAGTCTCTGCTTCCACCTCCTTTCGAGGAGGAGAGTTCCAAATACTCACGACTCTTTGAGAGAAAAAATGTCTCCTCTTCTCTTCTCTGTCTTAAGTGGGTGACCCCTGAAGGACATGACCCCTGAGCTGTAAGAATATAAAATAGCTCAAAACCACATATAGAGGTGAGCTGTACGGACATTAAGGGGTTAACTGTAACACACAAAACGTGAGCTAACTGAAACTCTGGCTCATCAAGAGACTGAGAGAACCATTATCATGGACAATGGCACAGGGCAACTGCCGTTACAGAGCACAATTAGTTCCTGCCAGGAGTGAAATGAGCATTCACACCCCAGTCAACCTTGGAGCCAGGTATCCCTCGCCTTGGGGAGAAGATCACATTGTTTTCTGTTGTGTAAACAGCAGAAGAATTGGCTACGTCTGTACAGTCCTGTCCAGACCGGGACATGGAATAAACCATAGAACCATAGAAAAATTACAGCACAGAAGGAGGCCATTCAGCCCGTCGTGTCCGTGCAGGCTGAAAAAGATAGCCGTCTAATCTAATCCCGCCTTCCAACACCTGGTCTATAGCCTTGCCGGTTACAGCACTTCAGGTGCATGTCCAGGTACCTTTTTAAAGAATTAAAAGAATTAAAACCAAGGTAAAGTGGTGCTAAGCAACAGATGACACAGAGGCACAGTGGCGCAGTGGTTAGCACCGCAGCCTCACAGCTCCAGCGACCTGGGTTCAATTCCGGGTACTGTCTGTGTGGAGTTTGCAAGTTCTCCCCGTGTCTGCGTGGGTTTCCTCCGGGTGCTCCGGTTTCCTCCCACACGCCAAAGACTTGCAGGTTGATAGGTAAATTGGCCATTAGCAATTGCCCCTAGTATAGGTAGGTGGTAGGGAAATATAGGGACAGGTGGGGATGTGGTAGGAATATGGGATTAGTGTAGGATTAGTATAAATGGGTGGTTGATGGTCGGCACAGACTCGGTGGGCCGAAGGGCCTGTTTCAGTGCTGTATCTCTAAACTAAACTATGACTCAGCGGAATGGTAACAGGATCTGTGCCTGTGATCTGAATCATCATAAAAGAGGACCACATCGGAGCATGGGCACTGCAGTCAGCAGAAGAAGGATGGAGACCGGTCATCTCCCAATCCAGGCCTACAATCAACACTGATAACGGCCAGCTGTGCGGGTGATTGAAAGTTTCAGTCAAATCATTGAGGGGTTTGTGTTTTGAGGTATTTTGTAAAATTCAGTCAAAACTGTATGTTGGTTTGTACTGTGAGGTATTGTTGTTAATTCCGGTCAAATCACAGGAGGGTTTGTACTGGGGTGGTGCGGGGCGGTGGAATTTTGTATCTTCAGTAAACGAACAAATCTGAGGTTGAGCCAAACCCTGTGTCGCATGTATTTTGTTCTCATAATTCCTGGAGTCCAAGGACTATTGTAAGGCGGAACATGAACGGAATCTCATACACCCCTTATTTTTAAACAGTGACCCCTTTGAGAACCACTGGCCCAACCACCCTTGTAAATCATCTGGCTACTCATTAAAATGTTCCTAATCATGCAAAATGTTCCATTAACAAGATTTCCTTTTAATTATCAGATTGTGGCAGTCAGCTTGATTGGCCTATGAGATCAAGGTATGAGCTGTGACCCTCAATGTAGAGTTGACATCTTTGCAATTAATGAACCATTCACTTCAGAGGATGTGGTCAACCACAAGAGCAAAGCAGCAGCCGTTTATCAGCTTTTTGAAAACCCTGAGATTGTGTTTAGGTCCTTAACTCCTTCCTAATACCAGTTATATTAAGTATTTAAAATAAAACAGTTCATTTACTCCATTCAAAGTGTTTTAAGAGAGTATTTTTCATTTCTGTGTAAGGTTAAGTAGTGAAGATAATATGATATAAGCAAATACATAAAACAAGATAACTTAACAGTCTGCAGTCGGAGTACTATGTGCTGTTTCTTTTAAATTTTGTTCAGGGGATGTGGGCATCACTAGCTAGACAAGCATTTATTGCCCATCCGTATTTGCCCTTGAGAAGGTGGTGGTGAGCTGCCTTCTTGAACCACTGTTGTCCACATGGAGTCGGTGCACCCACAGTGCTGTTAGGAAGGGAGTTCCAGGATGTTGACACAGCGATATTGTTCCAAGTCAGGATGATGTGTGTTCCCATGCATCTGCTGCCCTTGTCCTTCTAGGTGGTAGAGGTCGCGGGTTTGGAAGGCACTGTCTAAGGACCCTTAGTGCATTTCTGCAGTGCATCTTGTAGATGGTACACACTTCTGCCACTGTGCGTCAGTGGTGGAGGGAGTGAATGTTTGTGGATGGTGTGCCAATCTGCCAGGGCTGCTTTGTCCTGGATGATGTCGAACTTCTTGAATGTTGTTGGAGCTGCACCCATCCCGGCAAGTGGAGAGTATTCCATCACACTTGTGCCTTGTAGATGGTGGTTAGGCTTTGGGGAGTCAGCAGGTGATTTACTCGCCACAGGATTCCTAGCCTCTGACCTGCTCTTGTAGCCATTTATATGGCTATTCCAGTTCAGTTTCTGGTCAATGGTAACCCCTAGGACGTTGATAGTGGAGGATTCAGCAATCGTAATGTCATTGAATGTCAAGGGGAGATGGTTAGGTTCTCCCTTGTTAGAGATGGTCATTGCCTGGCACTTGTGTGGCATGAATGTTACTTGCCACTTATCAGCCCAAGCCTAGTTATTGTCCAGGTCTTGCTGCATTTCTACACGGACTGCTTCAGTATCTGAGGAGTCGCAAATGGTGCTGAACGTTGTGCAATCATCAGCGAACATCCCCACTTTTGACCTTGTGATGGAAGGAAGGTCATTGATGAAGCAGCTGAAGATGGTTGGGCCTGAGGAACTCCTGCAGTGATGTCCTCAGACTGAGATGATTGACCTCCAAAAACCATAATCATCTTCCTTTGTGCTAGGTATGACTCCAACCAGCGCAGAGTGTTCCCCCGGTTCCTATTGACTCCAGATTTGCTGGGGCACCTTGATGCCATACTCGGTCAAATGCTGCCTTGATGTCAAGGGCAGTCACTCTCACCTCACGTCTGGAGTTCAGCTCTTTTGTCCATATTTGAAACAGGGCCTTAATGAGGTCGGGAGCTGAGTGGCCCTGGCAGATCCCAAACTGAGTGTCACTGATCAGGTTATTGCTAAGCAAGTGCCGCTTGATAGCACTGTTGACGACACTTTCCATCACTTTACTGATGATCGAGAGTAGACTGATGGGGCGGTAATTGGCCGGGTTGGATTTGTCCTGCTTTTTGTGTACAGGACATATATGGGCAATTTTCCACATTGCTGGGTAGATGCCAGTGTTGTAGCTGTACTGGAACAGCTTGGCTAGGGATGTGGCAAGTTCTGGAGCACAGGTCTTCAGTACTATTGCCAGAATGTTGTCAGGGCCCATAGCCTTTGCAGTATCCAGTGTCTTCAGCCGCTTCTTGATATCATGTGGAGTGAATCAAAGTGGCTGAAGACTGGCATCTGTGATGCTGGGGACTTCAGGAGGAGGCTGAGGTGGATCTTGCACTCGGTACTTCTGGTTGAAGATTGTTGCAAATGCTTCAGCCTAATCTTTTGCACTGATGTGCTGGGCTCCCCCATCATTGAGGATGGGGATATTTGTGGAGCCACCTCCTCCAGTTAGTTGTTTAATTGTCCACCACCATTCACGACTGGATGTGGCAGGACTGCAGAGCTTAGATCTAATCCGTTGGTTGTGGGATTGCTTAGCTCTGTCTATCACATTTCTTAGGCTGTTTGGCACACAAGTAGTCCTGAGTTGTAGCCTCACCTGGTTGACACCTCAGCTTAAGGTATGCCTGGTGCTGCTCCTGGCATGCCCTCCTGCACTCTTTATTGAACCAGGGTTGATCCCCCGGCTTGATGGTAATGGTACAGTGAGGGATATGCTGGGCCATGAAGTTACAGATTGTGGTTGAGTACAATTCTGCTGCTGCTGATGGCCCACAGCGCCTCATGGATGCCCATTTTTGCGTTGCTAGATCTGTTCGAAATCTATCCCATTTAGCATGGTGGTAATGCTACACCACACGATGGAGGGCATCCTCAATATGAAGACAGAACTTTGTCTCTACAAGGACTGTGTGGTGGTCATTCCTATCAGTACTGTCATAGACAGATGCATCTACGGCAGGCAGATTGGTGAGGATGAGGTCAGTATATTTTTCCCTCACCACCTGCCGCAGACCCAGTCTAGCAGCTATGTCCTTTAGGACTTGACCAGTAGTGGTGCTGCCGAGCCACTCTTGGTGATGGACATTGAAGTCCCCCACCCAGAGTACATTCTGTGCCCTTGCTACCCTCAGTGCTTCCTCCAAGTGGTGTTCAACATGGTGGAGCACTGATTCATCAGCTGAAGGGGGGTGGTAGGTGGTAATCAGCAGGAGGTTTCCTTGCTCATGTTTGACCTGATGCCATGAGACTTCATGGGGTCCTGAATCAATGTTGAGGACTCCCAGGGCAACTCCTTCCCGACTGTATACCGCTGTGCCGGGTCTGTCCTGCCGTTGGGACAGGACATACCCGGGGATGGTGATGGCATCATCTAGGACATTGTCTGTGAGGTATGATTAGGTGAATATGATTATGTCAGGCTGTTTCTTGACTAGTTGATTGGACAGCTCTCCCAACTTTGGCACAAGCCCCCAGATGTTAGTAAGAAGGACATTGCAGCGTCGACAGGGCTGGGTTTAGCCGTTGTTGTTTCCAGTGCCTAGGTCAATGCCGGGTGGTCCGTCCAGTTTCATTCCTTTTCTTAGACTTTGTAGCGGTTTGATACAACTGAGTGGCTTGCTAGGCCATTTCAGAAGGCATCTAAGAGTCGACTACATTGCCGTGGGTGTGGAGTCACATGTAGACCAGACCAGGAAAGGGCAGCAGATTTCCTTCTCTAAAGGACATGAGTGAACCAGACGGGTTTCTACAACAATAGACAATAGTTTCACATCCATCATTAGACTAGCTTTTAATTCCAGATTTATTCATTGCATGCAATTCAATTAATTGAATTCAAATTCCACCTTCTGCCATGGTGGGAGTCAAACCCATGTCCTCAGCGTAATATTGTCTCTGGGCTACTAGTCCAGTGATAATACCACTAATCCACTGCCTCCGCATTCTGGGCCCCAATTATGGAAAGGAGAATGGAACTATGGAAACAGTGTGGCATAGATTCACAAGGATGATACCAGGGGTGAGAGGATAAAACAACAAACTTGCGGTTATAATAATCTTTCACATCCCCAGGATATCCCATAATGTTCGATAGCCAATTAATTAATTTGAAGGGTCATCACTGTTGTTTTCTAGGTAAACGCAGCAGCCAAATCAGTCTGGTGAGGGTCCACACATGGTAATAAGGAGAAAACTCACTTAATCTATGGGGGGATATTGGTCAGGACACATAGGAATTGCTCAATGAGAAAAATACCAAGCTCCATCTAATTCACCCTCTACATCAATAATGGAGTTGTTGACTAATCATAGCAATCAATTTCTATCAATTAGTCTACAACAGACCGAGACATATTGCAAGGAAAACTCCAGTGGTGGACAACTTATATTTATAAAGTGCCTTCAATGTAATAAAACATTCCAATGCACTTCACAGGAGCATTATAAAACAAAATATGGTATTGAGTCACATAAGGAGATATTGGGCTGAATTTTAAATCAGTGATTGGGTCCCGGTGACAGGCTGGAAGGTGGGGGCAAATCCCACCTTGGCTCTCCATTGGATCCCTGGCTGACTTCAATGGCTGGCAGGCAATTAACTGTCATTAGGGACACATCACTTTAAGGGACAAAATCCTATCCCTGGAGCTGTCTGCCAATCAGAGGGCCAGCAGCTCAGTCGCACCATGGGGGCAGCGAAGATGGAGGAAACCCAGGCTAAGGTAAGTGGGGTCAGGGTCACTGGGGCCAGTGAGGTAGGCCCCAGCGAGAGGGTGGCAGGGGAATGGTTGGTGAGGGATGGTGGAGGGTCTTGCCACAGGGGGGAAACCATCATCACCGGTGGGGGGGGGGAAGGGGGGACTCCTCTGTGGGCCATGGTTTGTCCCCAGAAGAGGGATCCCCCCCACCCCTGTCAAGACTGCTAGGGGACCACCAGGTCTCACTTGGCAGTTTCTCCATGCACGGCGGGCCCTCTGACATTGGCTAAATGCCAACAGAGGCAGGAGGCAGCCCTCAATGGGACACTTAAGTGGCTTAATTGACCTTCCAGCAGAACTCTTGTTTGTCATGATGCCCGCCACGGACAAAATGGCATGGGGGCAGGACAATGTCAAGCATGCTGCCCAACACCATACCATGCTTCTCATCAAAAGTATGTGATGAGGTCTTTTACAACCATCTGAAAGTCATACAGGACCATGATTTAACATTTCATCCAAAAGATGGATCATGGTGAACATGCTTATGAAGAGACATTTGGAAACATGAACTATATCTTTTGGAGTGGAGGAAGTTAGACAAATGTTCAAAGTTTTGAAAGGATTTGAGGGAATGAATAGTGAAAGGTTATTTCCATTAGTTGGTGAATGTGTAGTATTAATTCAGGATTTTGAGCATTGCAGCCCAGTTTTAATAAAAGACTTGTTAACTGTCAGGATTTGAGGAGTAAGCTGTTTGCCAAGGGATTTGTTTAAAAAGGGGAATTATCTTCAGCAGCTCAATATAGTAATGAAAAGAAGATTAAAAGTTAAACCACATAGGACTAACAGTGAGGCACCTGTCATGCCACAGAGCAGTTCTCTGTGATTTGAGACCACAATTACAGCAATGTAGAGGTAGTCTCTTAACAACTTTCATATTAAATATTATGCACAGAGGAGGCATATTACATTACAGTGTGTATAGAAAACACAAATTTGTAGTTTTAAGATCTTGTAGCACCTTAAATAAAGATTAAAAAAAACTTTTTTGTTGACAACAACTCTCTCAGCTCCCTCCTCTTTTGAGGGCATTACTGAGGTACAGTCTCTGCAGTAAGTCTTGAACCTGCAACTTTCTGACTCAGAGCAAGAGTGCTACCCACTGAATGACAGATAATTGAAACACAGCAATAAATTATATTGCGCCCAATCTTGGCTGAGCTAAGATAAACTTACTGAACACAAATTGGGACCTGAAGCTAGTCATATTGCTGGTCTTTATGGCTCAACCAGATGGGCTTTTACTAAAGACCTTTAATAACATGTCTTAAAAACATCATTGACAGCTAGCATCCAAACAATTACCTCTTATTGAAATTCCAAGAATACTTCAGACATTTTTAATATATTGAAAATCTCAATAAAAGTTAAATGTTGAGGCTCCTCTGGTGGGTTAATGAATTTATCCAGTGAGTATCTGAACCAGATGGGTTCCGTCTCCAGTCTGTGAGCTAATCACAGTCTGGGCAGTGGTAGGAGCTGGTCAGATGTCCTTGACATCTTTGTGAAAAAGACATGTGTGAAGGTAAGAATGTAACCAGGCTTGGCAACGTCCCCCTTATCATTGGGTAGCCTGCCGCCACTCAGTAATAATAATGAAAACATCAAGGAAGTGGCACCCAAGGATATCAATGGAAATTTGTGAAAAGTAATTCACAAATAACATTTTTACTGAAAAGAGGGTGAAATTTCTCCAGTCAATAATTGGACTGAAAAAAGACAGTGTAATTAGTAAATGGGGATGAGTGTGCCCACTGACTATTATCACGAGAGTGCTACATGTTTGGACTAATCTAAGAGCAAAGTAATGGAGGCAAAGACGTTGATGTTAATCCACATATAGAAACCATGCAAGGGGAATTAATGCAATAGAGAGTTGAGCTTCAATAAGCTGAGCGTTTATTCCTCATGCCTGATTTTGTTCTAAATTGAATGTTTATGACTCAATTCGTAAATACTGAAAATGAAAGATTATGAGGTAAAAAGGATCAAATTTACAAGTTAGTTTTGCCCCATAAATCCTAATGGATATGTGAGAAGGATAGGTTCATGTTTCAAGCATGTATTTATAAAGCAGACACATTATATGGCAGGAACAGAAGCCAGGAGTGCACAGGTGCTCTGCCTCCTCAACTGGCTATGGGCCAGAACTGTGATGTGTGTTCTAGTCTGCTGGTAAAATTGTCTCGGGAAAGAGGTTATATTTAAAATCATCCTTGTTTACAGACAGGGTCAGTACTTCCAGCTGACTGACTACAACCCAATCAATATTTCATTTTATATAATTGACACATTCAATTTGACAGCACAATAAGTCCATAAGCCTCTTTCTGACTCACTCGTTGAAAACAGAACCAAGAAGAAAGCTTCTGTAACAAAAAAAATTGCAGGAAGGACATTCTGATTTACACAAGACGTTATCTACTGGTAAGCTTGGATGAGGTTAATCACTTTTGCCCTAATTCAGTGTGGTTTGTTTTCAAAGCCATTTTGCAGATTTGTGTCAGGGTTCCTTTAAAATACAAGAACAGTGATCGTCTCAGAATGAGTAATGGCTACATCTTCTGATCATAAGTGTTTTCTTTTACTGTATGAAACTTATTCAGATGTTGTTCAAAATGGGAGCAATATGGCAAGGTGCCTATAAACAGGTTCTATTGCTCTTAATTAGATTGCAATATACTACCTGCTGGTACTACATATTGGGATAGGATGCCCTGGGCAGCTTTTACTCTCTTTATAGGGGTCCAGAAATAACAGGTTGCTGGTACTCAGCAGGAAGTGGAGAATGCTGACAATAACACTTCTCTCTCAACCTGTTGAAATTGCATTTCAATTCTTTCAAAGATCAAATCCACACAATTAATTCAAAGGACGACTGCACTGTATATAAACAACAGGGGACATTTTTACCCATCCATAATGAGGCTTTTTTTGTTGTGTGTTCAACCACATAGAGACTGACAGAGGCACACCGATTTTCTGTGCATCATAGAGGAGTTGTCAACTATTTGCACCAATCTGAAGGGGGTTCAAATATAAAGCGAGGAAGTGTTGTAGGGAGCCTTGGTGATACCCCACCTGGAGTACTGTCAGTTTGAGATCTGCACAACTATTAGGTATCAGACATTTTTATCCAATACAACAATATCACTCAGATTTATGTAGCACTTGTTATGACCAAGGCGGGAGGAGTGCACTGTTAATTCAGTCCCACTTCTCCACATGTCACAGCATATCAAGAAATGCTCCCACTTACCGAAACAGCCAATTAGATACTTTATTTATCCCCAGAATAAAGCACATCAAACAAGTTTCTTTAATCAACAACAAAATTAACTGTTTATTATAAAACCAAGTCTTAACCAATAATGAAGTAAATCGGTATATATGAATTAAGATATTAAAGCTCCTTATTTTTTCCCTAGCCCTCGTGCACATGCACATACCTCCAAAAACTGGTTAACCGAAAAAGAGGGAGTTTTGGTTTGCAGCTGTTTCATAGGAATAAAAGGAATAAAAACTAAAACTGTAATGATCTGGAAGGAAGTTCTTTGATTTGGCGAGGTGTCCCAAAGTCGAATAGTTGGATGCCACTCAAAGTCTTTCCAGATGAAGTTGCTGAATAGTCTGTGTTGGGTAGACGTTCAAAGAAATTCAATTCCAGAAGGCTTCACATAGGTCTTCCAAGAGGGGTGTCCAACAGGTGTCAGTTGTCACATTCGATGCAAAAGTCCTTTTTTTAAAGATGCAAGATTTCTGCAAATTCATGGGTTCTTCGAAAAATGCAGGAGGCAACAGAACCACTTCATACAAGCTTTTGCTTTTCAAGAGCAAGGATTCTTTACAGAGAGGTCATACTTTACTAGTTCTTCTTTTGATCTCCAGGCAGGTCAAAATCAAATTCCAATTGCTTGCTTTAGTCCAAACCGACAGGCGGGTAGGTGGAATTGAGGTACAAATCAGCCATGAGTTATTTGAATGGTGGAGCAGTCTCGAAGGGCTGAATGGCCTATTCCTTTTCCTGTGTTGCTAGTTCTCTGGCCAAGGGATTGGAAAATGAGCAGAACCTGGTTGTGTCTAGATCCCACTCCAGGTTATTTTCCTAGCTCTGACTACTATTTTCTATGGGATAGAACTATAGACAAATCTTCAGCCCACCTCCAGAATCTATCTGGTGTTTCAGGAGAAGTTTCAGGGAATTCCAGACTACTCTGGAATTCTGCCCTTAAAAGGCCTCAGCAGTAGATCCAATGGAGCCATTTTCCTTTGGCCCCTGGAGGATTCCCAGCAGAATGGCTATTGTCTGTGCTCTCTTTCTGTCAGCAGATATTGGCAGCAGCATTGATGCACCTATCCTGAACGTACTAGTGATGCTCACCCGAGGTCAGCATCCAGGGTTGCATCTATTAGCGGACTAGCAACAAAGCAGAACCTCAAATCTTGTCCTTTTAGATTTCAATGACTAAAACTCAGCTTCAAGGATCACTTTTCTTTTTATTCAGCCATGGGATGTGGGTGACGCTGGCTAGTCCAGCATTTATTTCCCATCCCTAATTGCCCTTCAGAAGGTGGTGGTGAGCTGCCTTCTTGAACCGCTGCAGCCCATGTGGGGTAGGGACACCCACAGTGCTGTTAGGAAGGGAGTTCCAGGAATTTGACCCAGCAACAGTGAAGGAATAGCAATATAGTTCCAAGTCATGATGGTGTGAGACTTGGAGGGGAACTTGCAGGTGGTGGTGTTCCCATGTATTTGCTGCCCTTGTCCTTCTAGTTGGTAGAGATCACAGGTTTGGAAGGTGCTGTCTAAGGAGCCTTGGTGCGTTGCTGCAATGCATCTTGTAGATGGTACACACTGCTGCCACTTTGCTTTGGTGGTGGAGGGAGTGAATGTTTGTGAATAAGGTGCCAATCAAGTGGGCTGCTTTGTCCTGGATGGTGTCAAACTTCTTGAGTGTTGTTGGAGCTGCACCCATCCAGGCAAGTGGAGGGTATTCATCACATTCCTGGCTTGTGCCTTGTAGATGGTGGACAGGCTTTGGGGAGTCAGGAGGTGAGTTATTTGCCATAGGATTCCTAGCATCTAACCTGCTCTTGTAGCCACAGTATTTATATGGATACTCCAGTTCAGTTTCTGGTCAATGGTACACCCTAGGATGTTGATAGTGGGGGATTCAGTGGTCATAATGCCATTGAATGTCAAGGGGAAATGGTTAGATTCTCTCTTGTTGGAGATGGTCATTGCCTGGCACGTGTGGCATGAATGTTACTTGCCACTTATCAGCCCAAGCCTGGACATTGCCCAGGTCTTGCTGCATTTCTACATGGACTGCTTCATTATCTGAGGAGTCGTAAATGGTGCTGAACATTGTTCAATCATCAACGAACATCCCCACTTCGGACCTTATGATTGAAGGAAGGAAGCTGAAGATGGTTGGGCCTAGGACACTACCCTGAGGAATTCCTGCAATGATATCTTGAAGCTCAGATGATTGACCTCCAACAATCACAACCATCTTCCTTTGTGCGTTAGGTATGATTCCAACCAACGGAAAGTTTTCCCCCAATTCCCATTGACCAGTTTTGCTAGGGCACCTTGATGCCATACTTATCTGCAAACCTAGAGAACTGGCTTTGAAAATTGTCTTGGCTACTTCGTGAGTCAACTAGGTTACATTTTTTATGCATTTCTGTGCATCAAAGAGGCTCTGTTGATGATCATATTCTTTAATGACACTGAAAGGGTTATAATATGTTATATTTTATTCCCATACTTATCACCAAGGCCGCCTAGCTCCACCTCAGTAACATCGCCCAATTCCGCCACTGCCTTACATTATCCCTCGCGAAACCATCATCCATGCCTTTGTTACCTCCAGATTTGTCTATTCCAATGTACTCCTGGTCATCATCTCATCTTTCATCCTCTATAAACTTGAGCTCATCTAAAACTCCACTGCCCATGTCCTAACTCGCAATCCTGTTCACTCCGCACTCCTGTGTTGACTACATTGGTTGTAGGTCCGGCAATGCCTGGATTTTAAAATTCACATTCTTGTGTTCAAATCCATCCATAACTTTTCCTCTCCCTACCTCTGTAACCTCCTCCAGTCCTACAACCCTTTGAGATCTCTGCGCTCTTCTAAAACTGGCCTTTTGCACATCCCTGATTTTCATTGCGCTTTTAGCTGCCAGGTCCTTAAGCTCTGGCATTCCCTCCCTGAACCTCATCCTCTCTCTGTCTTCCTTTAAGTCACTCCTTAAAATCTACCTCTTTGACCAAGCTTCAGGTCACCATCTCTATATGTGGCTTGGTGTCAAATTTGGTCTGATACCACTCCTGTGAAGCACCTTGGGATGTTTTAACGAAATTAAATGGGAACTCTGATGAGAAGTCAAGAATGACAGACGAATCTTTGATTCTTTAGCAATTGATGGCATTGATAGGCATTTGCAAGGTGGTGAATGGATCCTAACAATTACACCTGCAATCTGGAGGTTCTCCTTGAAAACACTGATTATATTTAAGTTCCTCCAGTTTATATTCTGATGAACTTAGATCATAGTATGTTAGTAATCAATGAGCATAGATTGTGCACATTAATAGCAACAGATGGTCCAATAGCAAATGAACAATGGTGCAGCAACCAGTCTCCTCACTGTAATCACTATTTGTACCTCAAATCAAATTGTTCTTCAGTGCATTGTGATTGTGAGTGCAATATGAGTGGTGTGCTTGTGCATTTTCTTAACAATGAAGCCAAATATTTTTCTACCCATCCAAAATATTTTTATCCAGTTAAAGGGTATAAAACCTTTACTCAGTGGTGACATTCTCATCACTGAGTCAGTAGGTTGTGAATTCCACTATAGAGACTTTAGCAATACTGAGAGCATTCACCCGGTGGCCTGGAGAAATATTTATCACTCAACCAACATCATAATCAATAGATTATCTGGTCATTTAGTTAATTGATGTTTGAGGGAGCTTTCTTTCTTTCTTTCTCTTTCTCATTTGTCTCCCTGTTGTCTCTACAAAACAGTGACGGTGAGGTCTGCAGTCGATGCTCCAGTTGTAAACATTACAAGCTCAGTAGAGTTGTCAGCATGATTGATTTTAACTCCTCCCCCACCACTGCACCTTATTCACCATGTTCACAAAAGTGACAGAGTTAATCTGGATTTGACAAGTGTTCAGTATGCAGGTTAGGATTATGAATTAGCACAGAGCAAGATTTGATGAGCTAGAGATCGGTTATGATGTGAAACTAAAGAGTGTGAGAGTTATGCAGGATGTTAGTGATAATGAATACAACTTGTCAAAGGTGCCAAATTTTAATGTAGCTATAAATGCAGAATTTAGGTTCAAATATCAGGGGGAAACTGCGTGACAAGTGTTGACAATTATTATTCCACATAATTCTGGAGTGACAGTCTTCAGTCAGTGATGTAAGAAGTCTCATTCACAAATGCAGTAAACAGTGATGGGGAGGCATGGGAAATCTGGTTGCTTCTTTGTGGAAATGCACTGGAAATACAGTTTTGAAGGGGGAGAGACAAACCTAGCAGGTGGAGAGGGACAAAGGAGGCACTGTGGCAGGTAGCAGTTGGGAAGATTTTTATGGGACTGGAAGGAGCATTACATTTCCCTTCCATCTTTAATTAATGATGGGATGTGGGCCATTTTCAGCATCCATTTTGTCAATGAGTGGGAAATCATAATAAAACAATTTTCAGTTATGTGTAAGATTGGTGATTATAGCCAAACTCTTCAGGGGGATATAGATGCTCAAAATTTGGACGAATCTGCACATCCTCTAGAAAACTCTGTCTCTTGTATTATCAGTAGCTTTGTACCTTAAGCAAGACTCTGAGGTAAACTTCAGGGCTCAATGCAGAGCAGAGCCTTCAGTGACAGCAGCCCATATGTCCAAAATTCAGGCCTGTTTCTGATTCACAGCTCCTGCGATTTTCCATCTGTTTACATTAATAAATAGAAAATAGCACAGATCTCTAATCGGGCACTCACCCAAATTCCAGATCTGTCCTCTTGTTACATGAAGCTCTGAACTCGGCCTGCTTCATTTCAGAGTTGGCCCTTTAAAGTGATTGCTTGAGCTGCCTGCCCTCTACAGGAATGTAACTGGGACAGCAGGAGTTGCTGGCGCTAAAACCAGGCCCTCCATGTCTCTGCTGCTGCAGCTATATCTCAGTGTTTTAAACAACTACAAAATACATCCTAGACTAGCAGCAGCAAGTCTTCATAATTACTTTGTCTGGCTGTGGAGATGTTTTGTTATCTGGAAAGTTGTCAATGTACGCAGTAGTCTAGATGTACAGTTAATCATCACTTCCTGAACCATGGTTGCCGTGACTTCTAAACATTAGGAAACCTGTGATTTGTTCTCTCGATAGTCATGTAGGCCCCATCTTACTCCATCATCTCCAGTACAATCTCTCCAAGCTCTTCTCTTCTGTCAAATTTGGCTGTGGGGAAACTGTTTCTTCCAGTGGATGACTCTAGGTCAAGGGACATAAATATAACAGATCAAATAAATAATTTAGGAGGAATTTCTTAACACAGAGAATGCTGAGAATGTGGAACTTGCAGCCACATAGAGTGGTTGAAGCAGATAGTATTGATGCATTTAAAGGGACGCTAGATGCACACATGAGTGAGAAGGGAATAGTGGGATATTGGGGTCGTGGAGCTGCAGGTTCTAAAAAGACAATTAGAGTAGGTGTAGCCTTGTGTAGAATATAAATGCCAGCATAGACCAATTGGGCCACATGACCTGTTTCTGTGTTGTAGATTCTATGAAATGCGATGCAATATGTAATGTACTTGTCCTTTCTGTAATGTCTCCTACTGTATTTTATTCTTAATCACCTAATAGGCAAAACAACAGCTATTTTATTCCTCCCCTGTTTGTTTTTCTCATAGGCATTCCTTCTTGCATTTCTTCTCTCTGTTTCCCACTCTGTCACATTGTACACTTCCTTTTCAGTTACATTTCCTCATTTCTTCTTCCTTTTGCCTTTGCTTCAGTTACTACCTCCATCTTTTTGTCCTCAGTTATTTTATTTTCTGATATATTTCTGTCTCGGGCTACAGTAGCTAGAGGAAGGTCCAAGGAGTTTTTAACATCAGTCTGCAATGAGCTCATTAAAAACACCATCTGAATACTTAGTAGTCTTTATCCAGCACAGACAATAGATTCTGGTGGACGTAATTTAATAGCAGCATCCTCAAATTAATAATGAAATGCACATGGCCCAGGGAATTCATTTTAAGAAGTAGACCATCACAAAAACTTAGTTTTTAATTTCTGTAGAATTCATAATGTTGTCTTTGATGCCTAAATTGTGACAGCCATTTCTATGCAAATTATGTTCCTGTGTGACTAAAAGACAGACAGCCGGAGCAAGAGAAAGATAGAGATCGAGAGAGATAGAAAAGAGGAATGAAGCATGAAGAACAATGCATTTCTGTACTATGTTTCATGACCTCAGCATGTCCCAAAGTGCTTTATAGCCAATGAAGTACTTTTGAAGTGCAGTGCGCACAGCAAGATCCCACAAACAACAAATGTGATAATGACCATATAATCTGTTTTCAATTATGTTGGCTGATGGATGAATATCCACCAGGACACTGGGAAGAACTCCCCTGCTCTTCTTTGGAATAGTGCCATGGGATCTTATACGTCTAGCTGAGAAAACAGCTAAGGCCTCAATTTAATGTCTCATTGGAAGGATGAAATCTCCGGCAGTGCAGCGCTCCCTCAGTAATGCTCTGAAGTGCCAGCATGGATTTTGTGCTTAAGTCTCTAGAGTGGGGCTTGATGCCACAAACATCTGACTCAGAGGTGAGAGTGCTGCCACAGAGTCGTGGCTGACACCATATTAAATATGTACCTCAATGAAATTGCTCCTTAATCTTCTGTTTTGACTGTAAAGCATAAACCTCTCTATTTTTTCTTAAAGCTCATCTGCTTTACACTTTTCGGTTCTCTTTTTTTCCACTCTCTCCAAAAATGTCTGTCCCCTTTTGAAGTACTTTGTAAACAGTAGTCTAGATTTGTTTATTTGCTTTCTTGGGGTGTTTCAGAGAGATTTGCATCTGGCCTATCCGAGCTCCAATCCATTCTGGTGAGAACAATCCCATCAATCAAAAAGTCTACTCTAACAGTTTAAGTGAGGTCTGGCCAGCATATTATAGAGCATAATCTCTTTTGATTTATACTCTACTATGCTGGCTATAGATCCCAGAATTCAATTTGCTTCTTAATTCCTTCTCTATAGTACCTTGACATTACATCTTCCTCTGCTTTTTTTTACTGCATCCCTGTGTCACTCAGTTCTTCATTCAGTGTAATCGTTTACTGTTGCTATGAAATTTGGTTTGCCATTTTGACATCCAATTGCTTAATTGGTCCAACTCCTTTTGCAATTTGTCAATTGCACCCTCTGCCCTCACTGCTCATCCTATTTGAATGTTGACTGTAAATTTAACAAGCTTACAGCTCACTTCTTCACCCAAATCATTTAATGTAGATAACAACTACAAGAGCCCAAGCACCGTGGTATTCCACTCAGCGCATTCCTGAGTCTGTTCTTTGACCTCACACGGTACTCTTTGATCCTTGTTTTTATACATATATACATTCTTTCTCTTGTGGATTGAGAACTCATGCAAATCATGGGCACATAGCTAAGATTCTATCAGCCTCTGATACAGAACCTTAGTGTTTTTACATAGCGTGTCATCACATATGCTTTGCATATTTACCAGCTAAACGATTCAGTGGAGAAAATAAATCTTGTTAATAGTTCGTAATATGTTTTATATAGTTCGTAATATGTTTTATAACTTCTAGTTCTTAAATAGACATTATTACACCAATAACAGAGTTAAATTAGATTTATGAATCTCTCATTCAGTGTAATGTTGGAAAATCGGTCTTCTGTGTTTACTTTATCTCTATGATTAAAAACTTCCTGTGCCTCGGTAAGGTGTCTGCTTAGTCTACTCTTCAGACTGTAGAGTTTCTCAAATCTTTCTTCATAGCTTTATACCCTTTACTCTTATTTATGATTTGTGGAACAGATCTTTCTCTTCACTCTCTCGTAGTAATCTGGTGGAAGAAATCACCCAACCCTTATGGAACCCGCCCAAATTTCTTTCCAATACATTGAAATTAATGGATTGAAAATCAGGAGGATTCTATGAAGGACAATAGATCCGTTCTGACAGATTACAGCCTAGGTGGTGAAAATCAAATTCTATGCTCGTATGTCATAAAAACAGCTTTTCAACAAACTCAGATCTGTTGTAGAACAGATCAAATGCAGAAAAAAAGCTCCTCAGCTCTATTTTAAAGTTCTACCTTAGGAAGAGCACTCCCTATTGCCCCAGCATGCATTCTCCATTTCACACTGATTTTGAGTTCATTTGCATTATGGGCCCATGTCAGCTAGAAACTAGGTTGACATTGCCTAAAGCCACTTTGTGTAGGACTCATACAACTGGTGGAGAGGAGGGGCTGGATCAAAAATGTGGAGTTTAGAATTGCAAGGACAATAGGACATTTTCTTAAGGCATTGCAGCACACAACTTCGAGCTAAGGCTCTGAAAAATGCTGATTTGCAAGCACAGCATGATCAGTCCAGTGAAAGAAAGTATTCTCTTAAGTGGCAAAACTCTTTAAAGTTTACAGGAACACAGGCAAGGTGCAGATACAGCAATCTCTAAACATGTGAGTTTAAATAGAAATTGCCATAAAAAAGGCAAATAGGATTCTACTTTTTATACATAGAAGGCATTGAATATAAAATCGGCAATATGATGTTCAATTTCTATATTAGTTAGGCCACAGTTGAAGTACTGTGTGCAACTCTGAGCACCCATTCTTGGAAGGATGACTGAAGTTACAATGAAGATCCACTGGAATGACACAAGAAAATAAGGGGTTATTACTGAGAGAAAATGTGTGAAAATTGGGTCTTGATTTATTGAAACAGAGAAGGTTAAGGAGGATATGAGAGATTTACAAAACTACAAAAGGTTTTGAGCAGGTAAATACACTGAGAGGAGACATAGACTGAGGGTTGCCAGTGGAAAAATGAAGAGATAAATGAGAAGAAACTCTATCACACAGAAGATTGGAGGAACATGGAATGCTTGACAAGAAGTGCTAATGAGGCAGACTATAACGTCACATAAAAAGGAATTGGGTGAGTATTTGGAAAGGTAGAATATCAAAGCAGACAGAGGAGTGGCAAAGAATTGGGATTAGGATATAGGATATACACGTCCACTTCAAGAGATACTTCCAGCACAGGTGTCATAAACTGTGTGACCTCCTTCTATACTAGATAGTCTATGATTTCTATGACCATAAGAAATTTTAGGAGCAAAGTAACATTTGCAAAGGCTGGAAATCTGAAATAAAAGCAGAGAACAATAGAAATACAAAGGACTTCCTCAGCAGCTTAAGAGAGGTTGATATTTCAGGATTCTTCACAACCGTTTGTTTGCCTTTGTGTTGAGTACAACCTGCCTGGTGTAAGTGCTATTTAATATGCTTCACTCAAACCAGCCAAGGATGTAGAACAGTATCAAGCATCTTGCTTCCAGTCATTGTATTGACAGTGGCATTTGAGTGATATGCAAAATAATATAAAAAGATAGAATACGGGCTAAACATAGAACAAATGAAGAGCACTATTACAAACTGTTATAAAACAGAGTATATTCCATTCATCAGACAAAACATGTAGGATTTTAAATGAGACATCTTGGATTTAAATGGATTTGTGCTTTGAATGTTTTTGCCATCTTTTCATATCGAAACTTGTGTGAATGTAGCAGATGAAAACCACAGAAGTTTTTTTAAAATTTGTTCTTGGGATGTGGGCATTGCTGAGAAGGCCAGCATTTATTGCCCATACCGAATTACCCTCGTCAAGGAGGTGGTGAGCTGCCAATTTGAACTGCTGTGTCCATGTGGTGTAGGTAAACCCACAATGCTGTTAGGGAGGGAGTTCCAGGATTTTGACCCAGCGACAGTGAAGAAACGGCAATATATTTCCAAGTCAGGATGGTGAGTGACTTGGAGGGGAACTTGCAGGTGATGGCGTTCTCCTGCGCCTGCTGCCCTTGTCCTTCTAGGTAGTAGAGGTCGCAGGTTTGGAAGGTGCTGTCGAAGGAGCCTTACCAAATCTTGTAGATGGTACACACTTCTGCCACTGTACATTGGTGGTGGAGGGAGTAAATGTTTAATGTGGTGAATGGGGGTGCCAATCAAGCGGGTTGCTTTGTCTTGGATGGTGCTGAGTTTCTTGAGTGTTGTTGGAGATGCACCCATCCAGGCAAGTGGAGAGTATTCCATCACACTCCTCACTTCCGCCTTATAGATGGTGCACAGGCTGTGGAGAGTGAAAGGCAAACCACTCACTCATAGGCAGGAAGTTTACGCCATCCCAGCGAGTCGGATGGTGGCGTGGGGGCAGCATAAAATTGAGCAGCAGGCTCCGGGAGGCCTAACCGCCCCGATTCCGCCTCCGACCAAGTTTACGGAGGTCCGGCGGGGGGACGGGGGGGTGAGAAGCGGCCAGCCCGCCCGAGGCCAATTATGACCCTTAAGTGGCTACTTAAGGACCCTCGCCCGCCTCCATGGGTATTTTACCTGCCTAGCTGCCTAGCTATAGCTGCCGGCCTTTCCGCACCCCGGTGGGGAGCCTGGCAATCATGCACAGGGTGCCCGATTGAAGGCCGCCCCCACCTCCCAACCCAACCCCGGGATTCAAGATGCCCCCCTCCCCCAAAACGACCACCCTAGCCTCACCAGGGCACGACCGATTCCCCAGGTGAGGCAACCCAAACTTACCTTCATTCCCAGCTCCTTGGTATCCTCCTCGGTCGGCTCACTGAGGCGGGACCTCCTCTCAGGTGGGTGGAAGTCCCGCCTCGGGCCAATTAAAGCCTGGGGATCCGTAAAATACGGGACGGATCCCCAGGCTGGGCAGAAGCTGGTTCGGCACCGACATTTACGTCGGAGTCCGGCTCCCGTCCGCCCACTGTAAAATTCCGGCCATAGTCTTTATAAAAGTCAAGGTTAATTTATAAATACATTATCTTATCAGTTCATACCACAATTAGAACATTTTCAGAAGGATTTGGCAAGTTTGAACTTTACTGTCTATTGCATTTTGAGACTATGGCCGTAACTTTTCCCTCGGCAGACAGGAGCCGTCCACCGACTGAAAAGTCGGTGGCGAACCCGCCTCCGCCTGGCCTGGGGATCGAGACTGCATTTTGCAGTCCCCAGGCCTTTAATTGTTCTGAGGCGGGACTTCCACCTCACTGAGGCAGGAAGTCCTGCCAAATGGAGCTGCCAGCCAATCAGTGGACCGGCAGTTCTCTATCCCAGCAGCGCCACCAGGAGTAGTGGCCACTACTGTGACTGCAACCAAGCTGAAGAAAGAGCCCGGAGAGGGGGTAGGTTTTTGGGGCTTCGCCGGGGGCAATCGGTCGGGTCCTGGTGAGGCAAGGGTGGTCAGTTGGAGGGACGGGGGGACGTGTTGGCTGATCAGGAGGGCACCCCCCCCCAGGCCGTTGGAAAGCCACCTACTATTAACAGGAGGCTTTTCTTGGGCGCGGGCCACGCGCCAACCAAGGGTAAAATCCGCATGTTGGTAGGCAGAGGCCCTTGAGTGGCCATTAACTGGCCACTTGAAGGCCTTGATTGGCCTGGGACGGGTGGGCCGTTTTTCCCTGCTGCCACGCTGTGTAAAGTGGCGGCAGAGGCGGGAGCAGGTTGGGAAGGGCCACCTGAGCCTCACACTCCATTTTACGCCTCCACCCCCCACCCCCACCACCATCCCACTCTTTGGGGGGGGGGGGCATCAAATTCCGGCCTATTACTCTATTTCCCCGTGAAACCATAGCAAAATTGAAAGCTGCTATCCCCAGCTCCAAATAGCCTTATATTAGATACAACTATGAAAATCTCCAGACGACTGGAAGGGGAGTTTCCTCTGGGCATTGTAGTTTGTTTAAATCCTAGGATTGATTGACCAATAATCTGAAAACTCTCTTTTAAATTCAAAACATCAAACTAAAGAATCAGATTTTTGTTTCTATTTAGCTGGTTGCACAAAACAAATAACAATCCAATCAAATGAATTCTCCCTGTATAAACTGCCAAAGTGTATTCTTATAGTGTTTTCTTAAATCTGTATTCAGGCATTTTCTCCACTTCTTTCTTGAACAGAGGCCCAACCAGTCCCCATCCACCACCACCCTCCTCCACCTGCCTGAACTTGTTCTCACATTGAACAACTTGTCCTTCAACTCCACTCACTTCCTTCAAATAAAAGGTTTGTTATGGGTACCCGCATGGGTCCAAGTTATGCCTGCCCTTTTGAGATATGTTGAATATTCCTTGTTCCAGTCCTACTCAGGCCCCCTCCCCAACTATTTTTTTCAGTACATTGATGACTGTGTTGGTGCTGTTTCCTGCTCTCACCCCAAACTGGAAAACTTCATCAACTTTGCTTCCAATTTCCATCCTTCTCTCACCTTTACGTGGTCTATCTCTGACACTTGCATTCCCTTCCTCAACTTCTCTGTCTCCATCTCTGGGGATAAGCTGTCCACTAATATTCATTATAAGCCCACCAACTCCCACGGCTACCTTGACTACACTTCCTCACACCCTGCTTCCTGTAAGGACTCCATTCCATTCTCCATCTCCGACGCATCTGCTCTGATGATGTAACCTTCCACAACAGCACTTCTGATATGTCTTCCTTTTTCCTCGACCGAGGATTCTCCCCCATTGTTGTTGACAGGGCCCTCAACCATGTCTGACCTTTGTACGGAACTTTAGGACTGTGACTGCTCCATTAACCGATTTGCTAGAAAAAAAGAAAAACAAAGTAGTATGGTCAGATGAATGCCAGGCAGCTTTTGAAAAGCTAAAGGCAATCTTAACTAATGAACCAGTGTTGGCTGCTCCAAATTTCGCTAAACCCTTTAAAATAGCGATCAATGCTAGTGAACTGGGGGTTGGTGCAGTCCTATTGCAGGATGACAAATCGGGCATAGAGAAAACAGTACTTTACTTTTCAAGAAAACTAAATTGTCATCATGAAAAGTATTCCACTGTAGAAAAAGAAACATTAGGACTTTTGCTGGCTCTCAAACATTTTGAAGTATATGTCCGCCAGGACTATGAAGAAATGCTAATATACACTGACTATAACCCATTAACATTTGTGGAAAAGTTTAAAAACCAAAATGCTAGAATCTTTAGATGGAGTTTGTTGTTACAGTCTTATCATCTAAAAGTTGTATTAGTTGTATTGGATTTGTGAAGGTCACTCAGAGCGAGGCACCAAATTATTTACAGATTAAATAAACTGCATCCCTAGAGCTAGCAATTCAAAGTTGCTGGAGTGAAGAAATTACTTGTTTTACAAGAGATCACCAGACACTTGGCTGGAGGACATTTGCATACTAAGAGACAGTGCTTGAAGAGACAAAAGAATTGCTCACTGATTCAATTAACAGAGATTGGGCTGGGCAATGGTGATCCACATACAGCACTACACCCACTCCCCCCCCCTCCCACCAAGAGCTTTGAAACCCACAAGCGCAGGAGTGGTTAAGCCAATTAGTCACATGACTAACCTGCTGGCCAACTTGGAGTTTTGAACTGTGCTCACAGGACAGTTTTGGTCATACTGCAGTTTTGCAACTGAACCTGGAACAAGACAGCTTTCTCTCCTGGCTGTCTCTCTCTCTCTCGCTTTATCACAGGCTTCCACACCTACTGAAGACACATAAACCTCAAGAGAGAAAAGACTCCTATATCGAAATAATTTGAAGTGTACACTGGGCCCCAATGAACAGCATGTCTTACTGGCAACTGAAGACTCCACATTGAACTTAAAGGATCGTAAATAACTACCAGATATTGCCTCAAACATTTCCCCTTTATTCCTTTTACTTTTTCTGTCTCTATCTGCGTGTCTGTTTATCGCGCATGCGTGCTAGCATGGTCGCGTTGCATATTCGTAGTTGTAAACCGAATTCGAGTTTAAGATTAATAAACTTCAACCTTTCATGTTTAGATCTAAGAAAACCTGTCTGATTTGATTTCTTTGCCTTGCAATTGGGAAGCAGTGAACAAAAATTCATTGAGGGGGAGCTAAAAACATGGTGTTTTTAAAAATTAAAACCTGTTACATTTAAACCAGGCAAAGGCTGAAAGGTAATCCCTAGATCCCGTCTCACTTGGTCGTAACAGGAGTCATAATCTTATGGGGAACAGGACCAACCCCACATACCATGGCGGCACAGTGGCGCAGTGGTTAGCACCGCAGCCTCACAGCTCCAGGGACCCGGGTTCGATTCCGGGTACTGCCTGTGTGGAGTTTGCAAGTTCTCCCTGTGTCTGCGTGGGTTTTCTCCGGGTGCTCCGGTTTCCTCCCACAAGCCAAAAGACTTGCAGGTTGATAGGTAAATTGGCCATTATAAATTGTCACTAGAATAGGTAGGTGGTAGGGAAATATAGGAATAGGTGGGGATGTTTGGTAGGAATATGGGATTAGTGTAGGATTAGTATAAATGGGTGGTTGATGTTCGGCACAGACTCGGTGGGCCGAAGGGCCTGTTTCAGTGCTGTATCTCTAATCTAATCAAAAAAACCATAACCACAGTCAGGAATTAAAACTATCAAATATCGGTAAGAAAAGCAGGATAAGACATCCTGAAAGACACAAGTCAAATAGAAATGGCCGACTCCAATGCAACACAAACTCCAGCAATAAAACAGAACATACACACAAGAATAAACACTGTCCCCTGCCTGAACCCCCTAACACCAGTGTACTTCACATGAAATAAATTGTTCCAATGTCATGTGCTTTGCATAGTAAATTGAGCAGTAGGGCTGGTTTGGACAGTTATGTGATTTCTTAAATGTCATTGAACTTGAGTTATTATGTTACAGTATTACAAATCACTGGTTGAATGCTTTCATTTGTAGTTTTATGAGTTTCATTTCACAAGCCTCCTTTTGCTCGTCAGTTCTGATCTCTTGTCTTTTTCTCCCCCACTCCTTGTCAAAACAAAATTTCTCAATGTTGAGTCCTCCCTGTTTCTGGCAACATTCCAAGACTAAGACAGGAGAAAATCTTCCTGCTGTCAGACATTTGTTAAGGTCAGTACAGACTTAACCACCACATGACAGAATTCTGAGGAGGGGGGAATGACTATTCCTTCAATTTCTCCTCACTTTATGTGAGAATCCCAGAGCTTCACTTAGTGCTTATCCTAATGACACTGATAAGTATCAAATCTTTCTGCTTGGCAAAGTGGGGCATGGAGTTATATCCTATCACACAGCTTTGTACTACCATGACAGCACTGTGGGTGTACCTACCCCACATGGACTGCGGCAGTTAAAGAAGGCAGCTCACCACCACCTTTTAGGGTACAGAGGGACATAGATAGGCTGCAGAGCTGGGCTGAGAGATGGCAAATGGAGTTTAATGCGGAAAAGTGTGAGGTGATTCACTTTGGAAGGAGTAACAGGAATGCAGAGTACTGGGCTAATGGGAAGATTCTTGGTAGTGTAGATGAACAGAGAGATCTTGGTGTCCAGGTACATAAATCCCTGAAGGTTGCTACCCAGATTAATAGGGCTGTTAAGAAGGCATATGGTGTGTTAGCTTTTATTAGTAGGGGGATCGAGTTTCGGAGCCACGAGGTCATGCTGCAGCTGTACAAAACTCTGGTGAGACCGCACCTGGAGTATTGTGTGCAGTTCTGGTCACCGCATTATAGGAAGGATGTGGAAGCTTTGGAAAGGGTGCAGAGGAGATTTACTAGGATGTTGCCTGGTATGGAGGGAAGGTCTTACGAGGAAAGGCTGAGGGACTTGAGGTTGTTTTCGTTGGAGAGAAGGAGGAGGAGAGGTGACTTAATAGAGACATATAAGATAATCAGAGGGTTAGATAGGGTGGATAGTGAGAGTCTTTTTCCTCAGATGGTGATGGCAAACACGAGGGGACATAGCTTTAAGTTGAGGGGTGATAGATATAGGACAGATGTCAGAGGTAGTTTCTTTACTCAGAGAGTAGTAGGGGCGTGGAACGCCCTGCCTGCAACAGTAGTAGACTCGCCAACTTTAAGGGCATTTAAGTGGTCATTGGATAGACATATGGATGAAAATGGAATAGTGTAGGTCAGATGGTTTCACAGGTCGGCGCAACATCAAGGGCCGAAGGGCCTGTACTGCGCTGTAATATTCTAATTCTAATCTAACCTTCTCAAGGGCAATTAGGGATGGTTTATAAATGCTGGCCTAGCCAGCGATGCCCACATCCAATGAGTGAATATAAAAAAGTGTTGCTCCTGTACTCTTGTTTCTGCAGCAGTTGCACAATATGCAAAGACCTCATTGTCACTTTTATGTCATTTCAATTTCCCTACACTTCAAGGAACATGAAAAGGCTCCTAAAATTGAGTTTCTTCAAACTATTAATTCTAAATATCATCTGTGATTGTCACAGTTTATTGACTTCTTTCAGCTCTCTGAGTGTCAAGAGGAAACAAGTAACACATGAATGGTGAAGAAACAAAGATAAAAACAATAATATCAACAATAAAAAAAGAGCCTGAGGTCTAATCCATTTTCCTAATTTCCCTGTTCATGCCTTTTCTGCAGTGCATTCACATGTAAATCTTTACATCCTTTTGGCTCTCCATTTACCCAATCAGTCATTGGGTAATCTAATTAAAATCTGCACAACATTAGAGCACACACTGGTTCTCACTGCAAGAGGTCACTTATTTCCATGTGATGTTATGGCAGAGTGGTTCACCTTGAGCATGTTTTCTAAGGAAAAACTGCTGCATACCATATTGAATGAACGTTGAGTGCATGTCAACTTCTGATTATTTATTAACTATTATTGGTGGTGGGGATGTGTAAATTAAGATCAGGAATGGGGATACCTGAGAATGGAGCATTCTATTTCTGCACTGAAGGCTGCAAATCATAATATTAGTAATTAAATTCTTTTGTCTCCGTTTTTAACAAGTTAACTTCTTTGTTAAAAAATCAATTAAAGCTTTGCAAAAATGTGCTTGGCAATGATATTCCACTGCCTGACTTCAATCATACAGGTTTGAATCAAGAACTGCAAGTCGCACAACCGCGTAAAAAGAATGGGGGGACATCAGGAGAAATACCAGGATTTAGAATGAAGGAGGGGGGCAGGGTGCTTAATGTCATACTTGAAAGAAATTGAGGACGGTTTCCCTCATTTCCTTCATCCCAGGTGGTTGTCCCTGTTTCCTGGATTAAGAGACAACTCGCTCTATATTGCCACAACAACACGCCTTATCCCTGAAGTCAAAAGACTACATTTGGTTAGTGTGTACTGCATGCAGGAGTGTAGTGGTTATGTTGCTAGACTAATAATTCAGAGAACGTGAATTCAAATCCTACCTTAGTAGTTGAGATTTAGTATTCAGATTTTTTAAAAATCAGGAAATTTTAAATCAAGATGGAGTGGAATTTTCACCCCCAGGAAATGGGTAGGTTTGGGGCCAGAGGGTAGCAGAATAATTGATTTTTGGATTCTAACTGCAACCCAGCTCCAATGTGCTCACTTCTGGGTTTAATGGAGACACATTTGGATCCTTGCGAGTAACTTACTCGCCACAGTTGGAATTTTAATTAGTGCAGGGTAATTATCACAGCAATGAACATCCTTTTGTGACATTAAGTCTTTTTAAGTTGAATATCATTGAGCTTTAAATTTAACCTTTCCAGATTGTGTTTCCCAGAGTTTGGAAAAACCAATAGATAATCGCTCGATGGAAAAATAAGTGCTTTTCCAGCAATGTTTGTAGCCTGGAGGAACAGGAATGCTTCCCCCAAGCTACCTTGTAAACCAGCCCGCAATCTGTTTGATTCCAATAAATTATTTGAACTTGACATTTTAACTTTTTTTTTATACATAGCCACCATTGCTTTTTTAGTGCAAAGAATGAATGCAATCCAGCTTATATTTACTCTATTATTTATTATTGTGCAGGAGACTTGATCCTTCTTAAAGTAGGTGATCAGTAGATGGTGAGGAAAGGGAGATAGGAAGGAGTTCATGAGAAGATTATTATCCATGGAGTCTGCTTGGGGCAACCTTGATGAGATGAGCAGCTTTTTCATGTTTGGACTGTTACATGACTAACATAAAAAGTAACGTGGCTAAGTTAGTTACATTTCAATTTTGCACAATTTCGAAATAAAATCGACACCAGTCTGGTGTTACTGCTTTTTAATGCATGCAGTCTGTTTACATTTAATTTGATAAAATTCCAGCAGGTTGGTTTATCTTCCCCGAGATTATTTTTATAGTTTTCTGGAATCTTCTCTTACAACTAATAAACTTTAAACTTTATATTCATGTGGAAGATGCTCTGATGAAAATTGGGCATTTTTGTCCATAATATATCATGGCATTTTTTTCCCCATCATGATACATTTGAGACTAAAATGAAGCTCACTCACAGAAATGGTTGAGCTTTTTTTTTAATGTTTAACCAACAATAACTACAGCTTTCATTTCTCTAGCACCTTTAACTTTGAGAAACATCCCAAGGCAATTCAAGGAAGCATAGTCAGAAAAACTGGTCGTTGAGCCAATGGAAGAGATATTAGGGGGGATGCCCAAATCTTAGTCAATGAGATTTGATTTGATGAAGATGACTGGGGAGGAGAGGAAGGTGGAGAATCAGAGAAGGGAATTCCAAAACTTAGGTCCTTTATTAATGAAGAAGACATGAATGCCAATGTGGGATGAAGGGAGGGGTTCAGGGAATTGCAGGATGCTGGGGGTTTGTGGACCATGGGAAAAGGCAATGGAGGGATATAACAAAAGGCATTCAACAATTTTTAAATTAAAGGCCCTGGAGGCAGGAAGCAAGATCAAGGTAATGATGCAGGATAGAATGTGGGCTGCAGATTTTTGGATGAGCTGAAGTTTATGGATGGAAGGCAGGTAAAAAATGTTCAAGACTGGAGGTGACAAAGTTTCAGCAACAGATAGGCTGAAAGAGGGTTGGAGGCAGGTGATGTTACAGAGCTGGAAGTGAGCAGTCTTTATGAAAGGAGGATGTGAAGGCATAAGCTAAACTCCAGGTTGATAAAGAATGCTGATGTTGCAGAAAATCTGGTTCAGCCAGAGAGTGTAGCTTGGGAGGATGATGGAATCTGTGGCAAAGGTGCAGCATTTCTGCTAGGGGCCAAAGATGATGGTCTCAGTTTTCCTAATGTTTAAATGAAGGAAATTGCTGGTCATTTAAGACTGAGTTTCTGACACGTGGTTTAATGATACAAACACTATTACCTGGGTCATGAAGCTGAAGGCAGAAATGAGTTATACAGTTAAAGTAATCTTTTTGTATTCATTTTTGACTAGCACCTTTTTTGAGTTTTATAGACAATTATTTAAATTTACGTTGTCCCAGTAATTAAAAAAAATCTTTCTCCAGCTGTATTAAAAGATGAACTACTCTGCCTGAAACCATCAAAGAGCGGCAGATAGGCCAGAAAGAATATTTGCAGAAGGTCAACAAAAATAATCATTATGTAACATTAGCACTTCCATTATAGTTTAGTGCAGCAGATGTAACTGTAGATAATGTAATATTCGGCACAGGCACAATGGCCGAATGGTTTCCTTCTGTGCTGGATTATACTATGATTCTATGTTTGTTATTTTTCTACTTATTCAGATAGAGATGTTTAAATTTATAATGACTGTAAAATCTACAATATGCTGTTTTTATTGCTCACTTATCCATTTACTGTACAATAAATCTGTTTGGTAGTTATAACCTGAGCCATGGTTTAGTGAAGTGTTGATTCTGATGTCTTTTGAAAACAAGACAAATCATGCGAAGGCCTGTGATATAACCAATAACTTAAAATGGAATACTGAGAGTTTTCTGTGCAATCCCAGGACACATTACAAATTAGCTCGATATTGGGTATGCAAAAGCATGCACCAGGCATAAGGAGCAATAGATCATCTACAGAAGTAATCCAACACACTGAAGTCAAGAAATATCTTGAGTGAAAGCACAAAAATCATATCAGGTCCCTTACATTGTATCAGTTGAAACCTAGAATTTTATTTTCCCCCCAAAAATTGAAATAGTTTACAAAGATTTTTCAGAGCCATGTAATCATTTGAACTACTAACAAGAGTCTTGTTTCAGTGTAATATGATATGATTGTATGATGGTTCTGTGGATAACTGCAGTGCTTGTGCCACAGCAGAAGGTGGAATTTGATTTCAATTAATAAATCTGGAATTTAAAAAAAAAGCTAGTCTAATGATGGCCATGAAACCATTGTCGATTGTTGTAAAAACCCATCTGGTTCACTAATGTCCTTCAGGGAAGGAAATCTGCTGTCCTTACCTGGTCTGGCCGACATGTGACTCCAAATCCACAGCAATGTGGTTGACTCTTACATGCCCTCTGAAATGGCCTAGCAAGTCAATCAGTTGTATCGAACCACTACAAAATCAATAAAAAGGAATGAAACCGGACGGACCACCCGGCATCGACCTAGGCACCGGAAATGACAACGGCAAACCCAGCCCTGTCGACCTTGCAAAGTCTTCCTTATTAACATCTGGGGGCTTGTGCCAAAGTTGGGAGAGCTGTCCCACAGACTAGTCAAGCAACAGCCTGACATAGTCATACTCACAGAATCATACCTGACAGACAATGTCCCAGACACTGCCATCACCATCCCCGGCTATGTCCTGTCCCACCGGCAGGACAGACCCAGCAGAGGTGGTGGCACAGTGGTATACAGTAGGGAGGGAGTTGCCTTGGGAGTCTTCAACATCAACTCTGGACCCCATGAAGTCTCATGGCATTAGGGCAAATATGGACAAGGAAACCTCCTGCTGATTACCACCTACGGCCCTCCCTCAGCTGATGAGTCAGTATTCCTCCATGTTGAACAGCACTTGGAGGAAGCGCTGTGGGTGGCAAGGGCACAGAATGTACTCTGGGTGGGGGACTTCAATGTCCATCACCAAGAGTGGCTCGGTAGCACCACTACTGACCGAGCTTGCCATGTCCTAAAGGACATATCTGCTAGACTGGGTCTGCGGCAGGTGGTGAGGGAACCAACAAGAAAGGAAAACATACTTGACCTCGTCCTCACCAATCTGCCTGCCACAGATGCATCTGTCCATGACAGTATAGGTAGGAGAGACCACCGCACAGTTGTTGTGGAGACAAAGTCCCGTCTTCACATTGAGGGTACCCTCCTTCGTGTTGTGTGGCACTACCACCATGCTAAATGGGATACATTTTGAATAGATCTAGCAATGCAAAACTGGACGTCCATGAGGCGCTGTGCACCAACAGCAGCAGCAGAATTGTACTCAACCACAATCTGTAACCTCATGGTCCAGCATATCCCCACTCTACCGTTACCATCAAGCCAGGAGACTAACCCTGGTTCAATAAAGAGTGCAGGAGGGCATGCCAGGAGCAGCACCAGGCATACCTCAAAATGAGGTGTCAACCTGGTGAAGCTACAACACAAGACTATCTGCGTGCCAAACTGCGTAAGCAGCATGTGGTAGACAGAGCTAAGCGATCCCGTAACCAACGGATCAGATCTAAGCTCTGCAGTCCTGCCACATCCAGCCGTGAATGGTGGTGGACAATTAAACAACTAACTGGAGGAGGTGGCTCCACAAATATCCCCATCCTAAATGATGAGAGAGCCCAGCACATCAGTGCGAAAGATAAGGCTGAAGCATTTGCAACAATCTTCAGCCAGAAGTGCCGAGTTGATGATCCATCTTGGCCTCCTCCTGAAGTCCCCAGCATTACAGATGCCAGACTTCAGCCAATTCGAATTCACTCCACATGATATCAAGAAACGACTGAAGGCATTGGATACTGCAAAAGCTACGGGCCCTGACAATATTCCGGCAATAGTACTGAAGACCTGTGCTCCAGAACATGCCATGCCCGTAGCCAAGCTGTTCCAGTACAAATACAACACTGGCATCTACCCTGAAATGTGAAAAATTGCCCAATTATGTCCTGTACACAAAAAGTAGGACAAGTCCAACCCAGCCAATTACCGGCCTATCAGCCTACTCTCAATCATCAGTAAAGTGATGGAAGGTGTCATCAACAATGCTATCAAGCAGCTCTTGCATAGCAATAACCTGCTCAGTGACGCTCAGTTTGGGTTCCGCCAGAGCCACTCAGCTCCTGACCTCATAGGCCTTTGTTCAAACATGGACAAAAGAAGTGAACTCAAGAGGTGAGGTGAGAGTGACTGCCCTTGACATCAAGGCAGCATTTGACTGAGTATGGCATCAAGGAGCCCTAGCAAACCTGAGGTCAGTGGGAATCGGGGGAAAACCCTCCGCTGGTTGGAGTCATACCTGGTGCAAAGGAAGATGGTTGTGGTTGTTGGAGGTCAATCATCTGAACTCCAGGACATCACTGTCGGGGTTCCTCAGGGTAGTGTCCTAGGCCCAACCAACTTCAGCTGCTTTATCAATGACCTTCCTTCAATCATAAGGTCAGAAGTGGGGATGTTCGCTGATGATTGTACAATGTTCAGCACCATTCGTGACTCCTCAGTTACTGAAGCAGTCCATGTAGAATTGCAGCAAGACTTGGACAATATTCAGGCTTGGGCTGATAAGTGGCAAGTAACATTCGCACCACACAAGTGCCAGGCAATGACCATCTCCAACAAGAGAGAATCTAACCATTTCCCCTTGACATTCGATGGCATTACCATCGTTGAATACCCCACTATCAACATCCTAGGGGCTACCATTGACCAGAAACTGAACTGGAGTAGCCATATAAATACTTTGGCTACAAGAGCAGGTCAAGAGGCTAGGAATCCTGTGGCAAGTAACTGTCCACCATCTACAAGGCACAAATCAGCAGATGAATCATATTTAATCCAGTGGCTTGCGTCTGAAATCAGAATCAGACTAATCTGGAGGGGTCACATTTAGAATCATAGTAATTACTCATCTCTGGGATAAGGTATTTAAATTGGGGTCTTGCGTTTTGCATCAGATTAATTGCTCTCAAGTCTGGGATCTTATCATTTGGAAACTTGACTGTTGGGATCAAAATCTGACACCAATTACAAAGAAATTAAAAGAACCAGGTCTCTTGTATAATAAGGTACACTCTATACCATTGTTACGGCATTTGTGGTTGTAGCAGAGTTTTTGGGAAAACAGAATGTTTCCCTGAGTGACTTGATAACTTTAACTAAGAACAAATTAAAAGAATTGGCAGCAAAATTGGGGTTGGAATTGAAATCAGGTACCAAAAAAGCAAAGATAATTGGATTGATAGCCAAACATCTGGAATCAATAGAAGAAGATGATGATGATAATCCAGATGTAGGGCAATACGAGGAACAAAAAAGAGAATATGGGAGACATGAAGGTAATAGGTCCAAGACGGATGCAGTGGAATGGGCTAGGATTCAGTTACAAATCAAAAAACCGGAGCTTCAGCAGGAAAAAGAAACAAAAAAACTTGAGGCACAAAAGGAATTAAGAAAACTTGAATTGGAAAAGGAGGAAAGAGAGAAAGAGAGAGCATTTTGAAGACAAATTGAAAGAGAAGAGAGGGAATTTAAGTTAAAAGAGATGGAACAAAGACAAAAGGGTAGTCTTAAATCCAGGAAAAATTCGGGCCAGGAAGAATCTGAATTTAGATCAGGACCAAACGAGAAGTTATTTAAACTTATGCAGGCTCTTCCTAAGTTTGAGGAAAGGGATGTTGAGGCATTTTTTATATCTTTTGAAAAAATAGCCAAACAGGTGAAATGGCCAAAAGAAAGCTGTACATTGCTCATGCAATCCATCTCTATCTCCATCTCTGGTGATCGGCTGTCTACTAATATCCATTATAAGCCCACTGACTCCCACAGCTATCGCGACTACACTTCTTCACACCCCACCTCCTGTAAGGGCTCCATTCCATTCTCCCAGTTTCTCCATCTCCGATGCATCTGCTCTGATGATGCTACCTTCTATGACAGCGCTTCTGATATGTCTTCCTTTTTCCTCAACTGAGGATTCCCCCCCACTGTTGTTGACAGGGCCCTCAACCGTGTCCGGCCCATTTCCTGTACCTCTACCCTCACCCCTGCCCCTCCCTCCCAGAACCGCGACAGGGTTCACCTTGTCCTCACTTTCCACCCCTTCAGCCTCTATATCCAAAGGATCATCCTCCGCCATTTCCACCACCTCCAGCGTGATGCCACTACCAAACGCATCTTCCCCTCCCTTCCCCTGTCAGCATTCCGAAGGGATAATTCCCTCTGTGACACCCTAGTCCACTCCTCCATTACCCCCACCACCTCGTCCCCTTCCCATGGCACCTACCCCTGCAATCACAGGAGGTGTAATACCTGCCCATTTACCTCCTGTCTCCTCACTATCCCAGGCCCCAAACATTCCTTTCAGGTGAAGCAGCGATTTACTTCTACTTCTTTCAATGTAGTATACTGTATTCGCTGCTCACAATGTGGTCTCCTCTACATTGGGGAGACCAAACGCAGACTGGGTGACCGCTTTGCAGAACACCTCTGCTCAGTCCGCAAGCAGGACCCCGAGCTTCCGGTTGCTTGCCATTTCAACACTCCCCCCTGCTCTCATGCTCACATCTCTGTCCTGGGATTGCTGCAGTGTTTCAGTGAACATCACGCAAGCTCGAGGAACAGCATCTCATTTACCGATTAGGCACACTACAGCCTGCCGGACTGAACATTGAGTTCAATAATTTCAGAGCATGACGGGCCCTCCCATTTAACTTTTATTTTTAGTTATTTTTTCTTTTTCCTTTTTTAAAATATTTTTTTGTGTTTATTTTATTTTACTGCATCTTAGTTTGTTCAGTTTGCTTACCCACTGGTTTTTTTCATGTTTGTACTTGTGGCTGTTCAATTTTCAGTCCGTTAACACCCTATCTGTGCTAATGCTTTGTCTTTCAACACACCATTAACATATTGTTTGCCTTTGCTCCACGACCTTCTGGTCAGCTATTCTGTGACCTTGTCCTATTTACATCTTCTCCTTTGTTATCTCTTGCTTTACTTGCTTATAACCTTTTACATTTCTAATATTTGCTGGTTCTGAAGAAGGGTCACTGACCTGAAATGTTAACTCTGCTTCTCTCTTCACAGATGCTGCCAGACCTGCTGAGTATTTCCAGCATTTCTTGTTTTTTTTTGCTGATGCAGGGCAGGCTGGTAGGCAGCGCTCATGAAGCTTATGTCATGCTTTCTGAAGAGGCTTCTGCAGATTATGAGATGGCAAAAAGGGCTATTCCATCTGCGTATGAGTTAGTCCCTGAAGCTAGGCAAGCAGCATGGATGGCTGATGATATTGAGCTTGTGAATAAGCCAACTTATTTTGTCCGTCATCCCCATAAACCCGAGAAGGATAGAAAGTGGGAGAGTGAGAGGAAGGCAAGTAGCCGGGGACAAGAAGGAAATGCTGGGAATGCCCCTGGATCACCTCCTCAGGTCAGAAAGGAAGGTGCTGAGGGTAGAAGTGAAGTTTGCAAGCCAAAGTGTTATCATTGCAACAAAATGGGTCATCTTCGATCAGAGTGCTGGAAATTGCGAGGTAAACCCATAGGACTTGTTGGGGTACGCAAAGTTAGTGCAGAGGAAAAGACTCTGACTGAGAGTATTGCAGACCAGGCTATAGCTTTAACAACAGCTGTGAATGTGAAACCAGATACTAAAACTAAGAGGAGTGTAGAGGTCAAGAATAAAATACCTGCCAGTTATAATGATGTTTTGTCAAAGGGGAGAGTAACTCCGTATCCTGTAAGTGAGGCAGGAAAACCTAACATTAGACTCAAGGATGCAAGACCGACCTAAACACTCTTGCTGGGGAAAGATATGAGGTTTCCACCAGAGAGCACCTTGAACTCTAAAGTTTTAGTTAATGGAATTGGCAGAGTGTGTATACCCGTACCTTTGTATAAAGTATGCCTAGAGAGTGACTTAATATCTAGGATAGTAACTGTAAGTGTTGTCCACAGTTTATCAGTAAAGGGAATTGATCTACTACTAGGAAATGATTTGGCTGGATCAAAAATATCAGTTTTTCCTATGGTTACAGAGCAACTATGTGAAATTAAGGGAACGGAGCAATTACAGAAGCAAGTTCCGAGAATATTTCCTGCGTGTGTAGTTACCCAAGCAATGGCTAAACAGGATCCATTGTCGGCAGTACAAAGGGCATCACAAATAGATAATCAGGCACCTGAAACCTTATTTGGGGAATTAGATAATTCAGATGAGATGTTGAACAGATCATCTATCATTGCAGCACAGCAAGCTGATCCAGTGATCCGCCAAATAGCACAGACGTCTCTGTCAGAAGCTGAGGTGAATGGAGCTCCGGAAGGCTATTATATGGCAAACGGGGTTTTGAGGAGGAAATGGAGACCGCATCATAGACCTGCCAACAAAGACTGGACAGTTGTTGAACAGATAGTGGTACCACCTAAATATCGACAAGGATTATTGAGGTTAGCACACCGCATTCCCTTCTCAGGACATAAGGGAATTCGGAAGATCAACTCACACATATGCAAACATTATTACTGGCCAGGTCTTACAAAGGACGTGAGACAATTTTGTAGGGCATGCCATACCTGTCGAATGGTGGGAAAACCACAACGTACCATAAAACCAGGGGATGAGGTATTAGTGTTGTTACCGTAACAGGGAGAACCAGTGAAAGCATGGTTCAGTGGCCCATATAGAGTGATCAAAAGAGTGGGCAAGATAGATTACTTGATTGACACCCCTGATCGCCGGATGAAGAGCTGGCTGTGTCACATTAATTTGCTCAAACCATATTACCCCAGGGAATAGGATAATCCAGTACAGGTATGTCAGGTAATCGGGACTGTGGAGAAGGGAAAGGATAGTGAGGATGAGGCAGAAGTAGGCCTAGGAAATTCTCAGATTGAACCTCCAACTCCAATCAGCGAATGCAAAATGGCTAGGAAAATTAAACAATAGGCTTTTATACTTAGAGGCAAAACAGCATGAAGTCCTAACCAGGGTTTTCACAATGTTTCAAAAAGTTTGTAGGGATATGCCAGGATGTACAACCTTAGCCACACATGATGTGGGTATAGGGACAGCCATTCCTTTAAAATTACATCCTGGTTGCTTAGGTCCAGACAGACAGGCCCAAGTGGAAGCAGAGGTACAATGCATGCTGAAGGCCAGCTTAGATGAACTTAGTCAGGACAGCTGGAATTCGCAGATGGTCTTGATGACTAAACCTGGTGGGTCAGCTCAAACTTGCATAGACTCTAGAAAAGTCATTGTGGTAAAGAAGGCAGACTCCTACCCAAATTCTCATTTAAATGACAGTAAGGACAGAGTGGGTAACACAATGTGTCTTAAAGAGATAGATATGTTGGAAGGATACTGTCAAATTCTTTTGACACCCCAGGGTAAGAAAAAAATCAGCTTCTTTTACACCGGGCAGGGTTTTCCAGTGTCAAGTGTTGCCACATAGGTTAAGGGGTACTCAAGAAACTTCTCAGAGAATAGTGAACCCAGTAGTGGTCAGTGCTCCTAGCTGTGCAGCTCACCTGGCTGTGGTGATGGACAATAGTGACACTTGGAAGGAAAGCACAAAATAATTGGAAGACAATGCTTGTAAATTTAAAATGGGGTAATTGGAACAACCTTTCAAAATTTTAAAGCCGAAATGTTCTGGTGGAACTTGTTGCTGTAGTCTAAACATTTTTTTTTGAAATATGTATATCTGTAAATGCGTGAAAAAAAATGTGTTATATCTGTAAATGCGTGAAAAAAAATGTTAACGTTTTTTCAATTTGTACTTTTTTTTACCCATTGTAATAAAACGCATTTCAGGAATGGTGTCTCATTCCGTTAGGAGCAGAGGTGTCATAGTCCTGTAGCTTTTTTTCAGAATATATGGCTTGCCTTTAAGGTTTGCAGAGGATCAGTATTGCTTTAAGAATCGGCAAGCCCTAGGAGTTTTGGGAAGGTGCATTTTCGTTGCCTTAGAAACAGCCATTTGGAGACTGTGATTCAAATGGTGCATTCTCGTTACCATAGAAACAGCCACTGGGAGTGAATCTCATGCGATACATTTGTTACAATTCAGTTTTGAACAAGCTTTTTAGTTGAAGGCAGTTTGTTCTAACAGAACTCAGACGCAAGACACAGCTGGGATGGCAGCATCTGGAAAAAGAGCTCTCAACCATTTAAACTGAAGGAAGCGTATTTTAGTCTGTTTCTTATTATCTCTCAAAATTCTAAAAGAAAAAGGCAAGCCAAAACAGAGATCTCTGGTAATTTAAATTGAAGAAAGGGAAGTTAGACTGTGACAATCTTTTATCCCTCAAAAACTCTAAAGTCAGATTGATTCTGCTGAAAGTGTTTGCAAGTCATTAATTGTTGAAATTCGCTGGAGAAGGAAAGCAACATTCTGCGAGGACTTTGAGCAACATCCTGTGAGGACTTCAAGCAACATTAAATTAGACAAATTTGCAAGGACTCTTATTTTTTTCTATTTTAAATGTTGTTTATATCTTCATAGTGTTTAAGAATTTAGTTCTTCTAATTAAAGAGTTAATTTATTGATTTAAAGACACCTGGTTTGGTTAGCCTCATTTGGGGGTTAATAGATGGTACAATTTTGTTGGGTCTTTATTTAATTTGGAAAGTTTTAAATGATATGTTAGCTGATTTGTGGAACGACGGGATTGAATTAACAGTGCATTGGTCCCACCACTATCAGAATCATATATTTTGATTAGGGGCTTTGACAGGAGCGGTCGGTCATAACAGTGTGTACACTTCAACTTTGACCTGTGAGGGGGCTGAACACAGGAGAAACAGGAAGGTAGCAGGTGGAGAGGGCAGAGTCAGGACATCTTGGAATCACAGTAGACTAAGTCCTGAAGAAGTCATGGCATGAGAGGGGAGAAAGGCTGTGACTTGGAAGCACTTAGAGTGAGGCAAAGACTGAGCAATCCAAGAACATTATTCTTTCGAGTCCTAGGTTGAATTTCTCTTAAAATTATTTCTACTGGAGCAGTTACTTCCGAAGAGAAATTTCTTTGAAAATTCCATGATGTTAGCTTTGCTTTGCTGGCATTTTGCTCCTGAACATAATGAGCCAGGTAAGAGTTTCTGTATTGCCACGCTATTCAATTTGAAGGGATCAGGCAGTGAATTCCTTTATCCACATTGATAATATCAAATTCCTGTGTAAATTTGTCCTGCTGTAGTTGCAGCCTCCCACCAGTAGAAGTGCTGCAGCTCCTTCACCAGCAAAGAGTGCAAATATAATGCAATATTTCTTGCTTCTATTACATATGTGGACATAGTGATTTACAATGGAAAAACTGACAGGAAGTATCTGCATGTGTAACATTTTAGTAAGTTATAGGAATTATAGTTATGGATTTTATTAACAGTTTTCTTTAGCTTGTACTAAAAACATTGAGACCTTGTGGCTTTAATGAGTAACAGGGCCTGTTGAAACTGGAATATCTAATGTGAAATGAATCTTAGAGAGAAATAGGTTGATTTGTTCCTACTGAATTAATCAGCACATATATTAGAATTGTGGCAAAAGCATTTTTTTTTTACTCTTCAGGTTTCCTTCGCCAAAATCATTCAAGTGTATTAGGAATGTATTATTAATTGAGGTCTAGTTTGAGTAGTTGCAATACAAAATACAGCAATCAAACTTGTATTTGTAATTAATATTCAACAAGACTTTGACATTTTGGAGGCTTACTCAGCTGAATCCATTTTGTTTTTAGTAACCAACTGGAGAGTCAAAGACCCTTGGCTCAGGCTGATAATTACTGCATCCCTGCAGCTATCAAGTGCTTTATTATGGAAAGGAATTTCCAGCTTTTCACTATCGACTGAGCACCAAAGCTCCAGCTAAGAAACTAAGCCAAAGGCACATCTAAGCTGTCTGACCTAATGCCTCTGTCTACTGAAAGGTCCCAGATACTTTGCTGGACAGAAACTTCACTGAAGCAGCTAGTGAAAGAATGCAGGTCCAGCAAAATGGAATCACTATTGCTGGTGAACGTTGAGAAGGTGGAGGAATTTTAAACTATTATACATAATAGGGGATCAGTTTCTTTGATCCCTGCCACAAATTCCGTTCCCTATTCACTGACTCCATTACTTTCCACAAGCTCCATGCCTTAGCTGGCAATTCCATCCCCTACCCTGAACACTGTCTCAGGTTGAACTGCAGTGTTCACAACCTTGGTGTCCTATTTGACCCAGAGCTGAGCTTCCGACCTCATATCTTCTCCATCACCAAGACTGCCTACTTCCACCTCCATAATATCGGCCGTATCTGTCCCTGCCTCAGCTGCGGAAATCCTCATTCATGCTTTTGTTACCTCCAGATTCCATTTTTACAATACTGTCATGCCTGGCCTCCATGAACTTGAGCTCATTTAAAACTCTGCTGCCCATATCCTAACTCGCACAAAGTTCTATTCATCCTGTAAGACTCTTAAAAAGGGGGTCTCATTGACTCCATACTGATTATCAATTGCATGAACCAGAGTTTGGATACAATTTCCACTTTATGTGGAAAACCTTTATTAACTCACCAAGCAATAGTATCTACTTACAACACCAGTTGCTTAGTAGACCCGCGTACAGAGGCTCATTGGTGGTCAGGTCCACTGAATGACTTCTCCCGCATGACTTCCTGTGACTGACCAAGTCACACTTCCCAGCTGCAGCAACAATGTCCTTTTGAGCTGTGGCTTTATACCCCATTCTGACCCTGATCCCTCGACATATAAGGTAATGTTTCGAATTGGGTCATCCAATTTGGTTTCAGTGCCTTATCAATCCCACCATGGCAAGGCATGACCACCTGCATGTGATCATATCCTGCTGTCAGAGGGGGGAGAGGGTCTTAGGTGCATACCATCCATGGATGTGATATCTGTATCTTGATAAGACAAGAAGTAAACCCCCATTCACACATATTTCAAAAGGCCATTGTCCATGAGAGTGGTTATAGACAGGCTATCTGATGTTCTAACAGCCCAGGCTACCACATCAGTGGCATATCCTGACTTGTCTGTCTATGTGTGTGTGTATGTGGGGGTCCTTGTTCAGTTATGCTGTCTTTTATTTTTGAGAAGTCCAACGTGAACCCCAGCAATGATGTCTTCGGTCATAATTCTTCTCCCTTTGTCCCGACGTCCTCCGCCTCCATATTATTCCCACCTGGTGAGTTGCACATGCTGGTCCACACCACAACTGGTTACATTTTACTTATGAACAGAAATGCAAGAGATATTAACAAATGCCTCACAGCATAACAAAAAAATACAAGAGATATCCAAATGCCTTACAACCCACCACCCCTGTGCACACTCACCTACATTGGCTCCTGGTACAGTAACACCTGGATTTAAAAATTCACATCCTGGTGTCCAAATCCTTCCGTAGCTTTGCCCCATCTAGCTTTATAACCTCCTCCCAGCTTTACCACCCTCTGAGAACTCTGCATTTCTCCAACTCTGGCCTCTTGTGCATCACCGATTTTCATTGGCCCACGATTAGCGGTTGCACCTTCAGCCATCTAGACCCTAAGCTCTAGAATTCACCTTGCGAATATCATATCTGAGCCCAAGCCCTGTGGTTGTGAGTTCCACATTTCTAACACTCTCAGGGTAAAGTTTCTTCTGAATTCCCTATTTGATTTCTTGGTGACTATCTTATATTGATGGCCTCTAGTTTTTCTCTTCTCCGCCAGTGGAAGCACTCTCTCTGTATCTCCTCTATCAAAATATTTCATAATTTTAAAGACGTTGATTAGATTACCCCTCAGCCTTCCCTTTTCAAGAGAAAAGAGACCCAAACTGTTCATCCTTTCCTGATAGGTATTGCTCACTGTTCTGATATCATTCTTGTAAATCATTTTTGCACCCTCTCAAGTGCCTCGATATCCTTTTATAATATGGCAATCAGAACTCTACACAGTACTCCAAGCATTGTCTAACTAAGGTTTGATACATGTTTAGCATAACACCTTGACTTCTCAATTCTATCCTTCTAGAAATAAGCTTTATTGCTCGGTTTGCTCTTTTTTAATGGACTTATTAACCTGTGTCACATGTGGCCTCCTCATTTTTCTTCCCAAAATGTAGTACCTCACACTTTTTTATGTTGAAATTCATTTGCCAATTATACGCCCGTTCTGCAAGTTTATTAATATCTTTTGTAACTTGTTGCCGTCCACCTCAGTATAGACGATCATTGCAATTTGGCATAGTCTGCAAATTTAGAAATTGTGGGGTGAATTTTTCCAGCCTCACGGAGATGTGTTTGGAGGCAGTGGTGGGGACGGTGGTGGAGCCTGACATCAGGGTTATTCAGCCCTGTGTTTTTGATTCCAAAGCCTAAATCGTTAATATAAATTGTGAACAACAGTGGTCCCAGCATTAATCCTTGTGGGACCCCATTTTCCACTTTCTGCCACTCTGAATAGCTACCTTTTCACTACTGTCTGCTTTGTGCCTTGAAGCCAGCTAGCTATCCATTCTGCTACTTGTCCCCTGACCCCACACACTTTGACATTATGCATAAGTTTATTATGTGGTTCCTTATTGAAGGCACTTTGAAAATTTATATGTACATGTATAAAACATCTACTGCATCATCTTTGTCTAAGCTTTCTGTTACCTCTTCAAAGAATTCAATGAGGTTGGCCAATGAAGATTTTCCCTTTTGAAACCCATGCTAACTACTCACTATTATATATTTGGATTCTGGATGTTTTTCTGTTTTCTCCTTTTGTTGGGATTTCATTATCTTTCCTACCACAGATGTTAAACTGATTCATCTAAAGTTCCCTGGACATGCTCTATTTGATGAAATAAAGGCATTTGATGTAATCGAACTGCAGATTGGGATATTAGGACTTCCTCTGTGTATAAGGATGGTGAGTGATTTGAAAGACACTTCACAGGAATGACACTGATTCCTTAAAAACTCAGGTCCTGCTATTTCTCACCTTCTACTCCACCTCCTGGAATGCAACTGGGTGGGAATTCTGTCTGTTAACTGTGAAGGCTGTTGACCCTGTCCTAATCACAGGGATGGATGTGTTCATGTTAATATTTTGGGAAATTGGCCAGGGGCTGATGTGCTAGTCTGGTGCTTAGCAGAAAACTGGAGCAGCACCCTGGCACTCTGGTCCGGGAGCCAGACGCTCTCGTCGGGCTGAAGAGGACTTCATTTATTTTCCTCTCCAAGGGACCTGCAATCAGAAGTAATAAATCCACTCCGAGAACAATTTCTGGAGCTCTGTAATGTTTGGAACTTTGGATAGCCCAGTAGGAAATCCACGCCTGCTCCCAGAAGATGACGGAATAGTTGGGCCTAAGAGTGACACGCTTTGTAGGGACATCCATTGACATGCAGCGAAACTGCTACTAGAATACAGAGAACAAATGGACTGGTAACCTGGCAAACCTGGGTTATCTGCCAAAATCCTGATCCCCCACAACACCCGCCCCCCCCCCCCCTCCCCCCCATGACTCCCCGCCAACCCGTGCTTTTTTGCAGATTGATCTGCTCTTAGAAAGTTTCCCACTTTTTTTTCTTCAAAATTGCAATGCTCATAACTGACAATGAAATATTCTTCATCAGAAGTCCAGAAACATTAACTCTTGTTTCTCTCCAGGCCTCCTGAGTATTTCCAGCACTTTCTGTTCTCATTTCAGAGTTTCAGCACCCGCAGTATTTTGCTCTTACAATGAAATATTCTTGTTTTTAGATTTGGATAACATGTTACATTTCTGGAGATGTGACAGTCTGGTGTGATTCATATCAGTTGCCTCCCTTTTAGTTGTTTGAGTGCTTTATGTGTTAGTCATCAGGAAACATTAACTAGATGATGCTACATTAGGACCCTGCTAGTTTTTCCTATTCACTGATTTGCTTCCTTTCTTTCCCCTGAAGGTGTTGACTCCTTCCTGGAGTGTGGTTCCCCCTTAACCCCCTCAGGTAAGGGGATGGCAACATTGTGGTAATGTTGCTGGACTCGTAATTCAGAGACCTGGACTAATGCTCAGGAGTCATGGGTTCAAATGCCACCATGGCAGCTGGGGAATGCAAATTCAATTAATTCATAAATCTGGAATAAAATGCTAGTCTCTTCATAATGATCACAAAACTATTGGATTGTTGTAAAAACTTACCTGGTTCACTAACGTCCTTCAGGGGAGGAAATTTGCTACCTGTCCTTACCTGTTCTGGCCTACATATGACTTCAGGACCAGGGAAATATGGTTGACTCTTATGTGCCCCTACAAAGCACTCAGTTGTGTCAATCTGCTATAGAAAAACCAAATAAGATTAAAACCAGACAGATCAACCAAGGCACCGGAATTGACAAAGGCACAACTTGTCCAGTCGACCCCGCAAACAACATCTGGGGACTTGTGCCAAAATTGGGACAGCTGTCCCACAGATTAGTAAAGCAACAGTCTGACATAATTACACCTTACAGCCAATGTCCTAGATACCTTCATCACCATTCCTACAACCAGTGGTGGCAATACAGCGGTATACAGTCAGGAGGGAGTTGCCCTGGGAGTCTCAACTTGACTCTGGGCCCCAGTAATTCTCATGGGATCAAGAAAACCTACTGCCCTCCCTCAGCTGATGCATTAGTACTCCTCCATGCTGAACATCAGGTGGAAGAAGCACTGAGAGTAGCAAGGTATAGAATATATTCTGGGTAGGGGACTTCACTGTCCATCTCCATAGTGGCTTGTAGCACTACTACTGGCTAAGTCCTGAAGGTCATATCTGCCAGACTGGGACTGCAGTAGGTGGTGAGAGAACCAACAAGAGGGTAAAAAGCCACTTGACCTCTCCTCACCAAACTATCTGTCCATGACAGTATTGGTAGCATTGACAAAGTGGAGACTAAATCTCATCTTCACACTGAGGATACCCGCCATTGAGTTGTGAGGCACTGCTACCATGCTAAATGGGGTAGACTCAGAACAGATTTGGCAGCTCAAAACTGGGGATCCATTAGGCGCTGTGGGCCATCAGCAGCAGCAGAATTGTATTCAACCACAACCTGTAAACCTCATGCCCTAACATATCCGTCACTTTACCAATACCATGAAACCAGGGAATCAACCTTGGTTCAATGAGAATTATAGGAGAGCATGCCAGGAACAGCTCGGAGCATAACTAAAAATGAGGTGCCAACCTGCCTAAACTACAACACAGAACTACATGCATGCTAAATAGCAGAAGCAGCATGCTATACAGAGCTAAGCGATCCAACAAACAATGGATCAGATCAAAGCTCTGCAGTCCTGCCACATCCAGTTGTGAATGATAGTGGACAATTAAACAAGTAACTGGAGGAGGAGGCCCCTGATGTTGGGGGGGGCGGGGGTGGAGCCCAGCACATCAGTGCAAAAGACAAGGCTGAATCATTTGCAACCATCTTCAGCCAGAAGTAGTGGGTGTGCGGCCTCCTCCTGGGGTCCCCGCCATCATAGATGCCATTCTTCAGACAATTCAATTCATTCCACGTGATATCAAGAAACAGCATAAGACACTGGGTATAGCAAATGCTATCGGCCTGACAACATTGCGGCTGTAGTACTGAAGACTTGTGCTCTAGAACTAGCTGTAAGCTTAGCCAAGCTGTTCCAGTACAGCGACAACATTGGCATCTACCCAACAGTATGGAAAAATGCCCATGTATATCCTGTCTGCAAAAAGCAGGACAAATCCAATCCGGTCAATTGGCGCCCCATCAGTCTAATCTCAATCATCAGCAAACTGATGGAAGGTGTCGACAACACGGCACTTACTCAGCAACAACCTGATCACCGATGCTCAGTTTGGGTTCCACCAGGCCATTCAGCTCCAGACCTCATTACAGCCTTGGTCCAAACATGAATGAAAGAGATGAATTCCAGAGGTGAGAGTGAGAGTGATTGCCCTTGAGATCAAGGCAGCATTTGATTGCGTGCGGCATCAAGGAGCCCAACTGAAACTGAAGTCAATGGGAATCAGGGGAAAACTCTCCATTGGTTGGTTTCATACCTAGTACAAAGGAAGATGGTTGCTGTTGTTGGATGCCAATTATCTCAGCCCTAGAATGTGGCTGCAGGAGTTCTGCAGGGGAATGTCCTATACCCAACCATCTTCAGCTGCTTCATCAATGACCTTCCCTCCATCATAAGGCCAGAAATGGGGATGTTTGCTGATGATTGCATAGTGTTCAGTACCATTCACAATTCCTCAGATACTGAAGCAGTCTGTGCCCACATGCGGCAAGACATGAACAACATTTAGGCTTGAGCTGATAAGTGACAAGTGACATTTGTGCCACACAAGTACCAGAAAATGACCAACTCCAACAAGAGAGAATCTGACCATTTCCCCTTAATATTCAATAGCATTACCATTGCTGAATCCCCCAACATCAACATTGTGGGGGTTACTATTAACCAGAAACTTAACTGGAACAGCCATATAAATACTTTCACTACAACAGCAGGTCAGAGGCTGGGAATTCTGCAGAGAGTAATTCACCTCCTGACTCCCCAGAGCCTTTCTACCATCTACAAGGCACAAGTCAGGAGTGTAATGGAATACTCTCCACTTGTCTGGATGAGTGCATTCCAACAACACTCAAGAAGCTCGACACCATCCAAGACAAAGCAACCCACTTGATTGGCAGCCCATCCAGAACCTTAAATATTCACTCCCTCAACCACGGGCGCACAGTGTCAGCAGTGTGTAACATCTACAAGATGTACTACAGCAACTCGCCAAGGTTTCTTCGACAGCACCTTCCAAACCTGCAACCTCTACCACCTAGAAGGAGAAAGGCAGCAGACACATGGGAATACCACCACCTGCAAGTTCCCTCCAAGTCACACACCATCCTGACTGGCAACTGTATTGCTGTTCTTTCACTGTTGCTGGGTCAAAATCCTGGAACTCCCTCCCTAACAGTACTGTTGGTGTACCTGCACCACATGGACTGCATAGGTTCAAGAAGGCAGCTCATCACCAGCTTCTCAAGGGCAATTAAGGATGGGCAATAAATGCTGGCCTGGCCAGTGACGCCCACATCCCAAGAACTAATAAAAAAGTCAGTCTTGACTATGCCGGACTGGAGGTCATTTGTTCAAGGGCAGGCCGGAATCATCACTAAAATAAAAGCAAAATACTGCGGATGCTGGAAATCTGAAACAAAAACAAGAAATGCTGGAATCACTCAGCAGGTCTAGCAGCATCTGTGGAAAGAGAAGCAGAGTTGACGTTTCGGGTCAGTGACCCTTCTTCGGAACTGTTGGGTATCAGCCACTGTATCATCACTGTTGGGTATCAGCCTTGGCTCAGTGTTAGCACTCTTGCCACTGAGTTAGAAGTTTATCGGTTCCAATCCCGGTCCAGGGACTTGAGCACAAAATTTAGGCTTACACTCCAGTGTCGTACTGAGGACTGCTAAATGTGCCGTCTTTTGGATAAGATGTTGAATCAAGGCCCTATCTACCTGCTCAGGTGGATGTTCGAGATGCCATGACACTATATTGAAGAAGAGCAGGAGTGTTTTAGTCTTTGGGTCAATATTTATTCTGTGTCCTGTGTTCAAATTAGCTGCCGCGTTTCTTGCATTACAACACTTCAAAAGCACTTAATTAGCTATAAAGTGCTTTGGGATGTTCTGAGTTCATGAAAAGTGCAATATAAATCCAAGTCTTTCTTTCTTTACTCCTGCCCTTCCCTCATGACCATATGTACTGAATAATGATCCACCATGGTCAGGATTAGGTCCTTGAATGGGACCAGCTAGTTTAACATTAACCAGAGATCAAAGCAGGTCCTTCCTGATCTGTACACAGAGCTACCTAATCAGTAAGTGTACCATTGTGGGACTACCAGTCCCCTTAATAAATAACCAATATGCAAAAAGCACTTCATCCATAATTCTGTATTTTTTCTATCATCGTTAATTTTTCGAATAACTCTCTTCAGTGATTGCTAATGATGTCCTGAGGGATGGGGTGACTTGGAGAGTTAGTGAGCCTTACCATGGAGGGAAATTAATTAAATGAACATTTCAATGAATAACCTTTTTGGAAAGCCTCTACGTAAATGATATTGCCAATGGTAAGTTCCAACCTGCAGAATTCATAAATAAAGCATGCTTTGGAATAAGGATAAAGAGGAGGTTTTACAAGATAGTATATTATCCTGTTAATAATACAGCAAGTCCATTGAAGTTTAATTGGTTATTGCCTCTAACTAAAAGAAAAGAAAGACTTGCATTTATATAGTGCTTTTCACAATATCAGGATGTCTCAAAACACTTTACAGCCAATGAAGTTCTTTTGAACTGTAGTCACTGTTATAAATTAGGAAACACAGGAGCCAATTTGCGCACAGCAAGCTCCCACAAACAGCAATGAAATAAATGACCAGATCATCGGTTTTAGTGTTCTTGGTTGAAAGATAAATAATGGTCAAGATATCGGGAGCACAGCATTGCTCTCCTTTGAATCGTGTCATGGGAACTTTTACATCCACTTGTGTGAGAAGATGGGAAGATAAAATAGATACACTGAAACTAGCATTGTCTTGTGACATGCATAGGAAGATGGAACAAGGCCTGGGGACAAGCTGAAATCATTCAAACATCTACAACAGAAGCATGCTTATTCATGTCCTTAACAGAGGCTTGTAGGTGAAGTCCTGATGATCATCACTGAAACAAAGTTGTGCCATGAGACACATCATGCATTAAAAGAGAAAACATTAAAACAATGAAATGATACAGAACCAACAAGCAATTCTGCTTTAAGGAGATGTGAACTTTAAACGCCTGTAAAATCACATGCCTGTAATCAGTGAGAAAGGGCATAAAAGCATTTTATGGTTGTTTAATTTGCAATGACTCATTTCAATTTGGAAAGATACAATTAAAGGGGACTATTTTGGATGCACACACAGTGCCAAAGTAATACTAGGATAGAGAATCAATGATAACTCTGGATTACCCCTCAACATAAGAACAGGAGGAGGCTTTTCAGCCCCTCGCACCCACTCTGCCATTCAATTAGATCATGGCTGACCTGCATCTTAACTCTATTTACCTGCCTTGGTATTGTAACCCTTAATACCCTTCCCTAGCAAAATTCTATGCATCTCAGTTTTGAAATTTTCAATTGATCTAGCCTCAGCAGACCTTTAGGGAGATTGTTCCAGATTTCCGCTACCCTTTGTGTGAAGAAGTGCTTCCCGACTCAGGAATTAAACTGATGCCAATCATTATTGTTGTATCATAGAGGCAGACTGACAACTTCCAGCTGATGTTACTTTAATAGGCTTTTTAATTTCTAATAGTTTGTTCTGTTTTTCTCTGCTCATCTCCTGCATGGGAAGGCTTTTGCTACAGAGTTGTGGACTTCATGGGCACCTCCAGTGCATTGGTCATATGGCCAGTCTTCCTATGCCAGCTTGGACAGTGGGTTTTAGCAGTCATGACATTTCATTCAACAGCCTTTCCTCACCAACATCCACACATACTTTGCAGCAAAGATCGGTGGATAACAATCAGGAGTTCTAACCCTGGCTGACGTTTCCCTCCTCTGCAGCCAATTACAATACCATAGCTACAACCCTGAGATCAGTTAACTTAGCACAGACCAAGGACAAACCTGTGTCACTTCTTGTCTGCACGTTGCAATCTTACCCTACACAGTGCAGTGGGCCAGTAAGTCGTCAGGAGGCCTCAAACTGATATCAGTTTACTTTCTCCATCAATGCAATACTGGATGGTGAAGATTAGTTCAGTGTATATCTTTGAGAAAAGAGGAGATTAAATTATTTTAAAAATTAAGTATGTGGAATGTATTGGAGGAAATATTTTGCTTTGAAAGTCCTTTCCTCTCCCATATCTTACAGTTAGTTTCTCCAAAAAGTCCACATTTCGGTCACTACTAATGGTTAATGCTCCAGCTGAAACAGTTAAATATGCCATTGTAATTTTCAATTTGTGTGTGTTTTTCGATGATGGACAGGTAGTGCTAAATTCAACCCAATGAGCTGAAACGACATGGTGCAATATTGATGCAATTACAAATGTATGTGAAATTCCTGTGTTCACTGCTTCAAGCTGTCTGCAGATATTAATCTGTTAAACAGGTCAACAGTTATGTTAAGATTGCAGACAAAGGAATTTCAAAGCAACCTTTACTCATATTGCTCAGCATGATTTCATCTAAATATTTAAAAAGTTCTCAGTGCCATTAATTATGTATATGTTCATTTTTTACACACTGTAAGGCATCAATTTTTAAGAAGGGTTTTGTCATTGACTTCTGCTTACTTCATTCTGGTCACGTGACCGACAGGAACTTGGGAGGAAGGGCTGTGAAATTCAAGCAGATGTAGTTGACCCGTTTAAGATATTTATGTAACATTCTTTTGCAAGTGATTTTAATGAAAGTCATTAAACCTACTTATTTTAATGTTTCAGGAAATTGTCTCATTCATCCATGAGGCATCTTCAGTTATGTGGCATTACCATTCTGACCTCCAAGGAGGCAACTCAGGACCTGAAAGGAATATTGAGGTATCAGTCAATGACATTGATTCTAGTGTGCCATTCCATGTTGAATGTGACATTGCATATATCTCCACGGAAGTATCCTGTCAAAGCTCTTCACATAGAAACTGAGGATACATGACACTTACAAAGTTTCAATGGAAGAAATCATATGCTCATCTGTTAGCTCCTTCAAAGGTTCCCTGTTTTACATTTGTATTCACAGTTCAGATTATGAATTGATGAATTGTGCACGACTCCAGATCACATTACTTTAGCACTGACTACAATTTACTACAGGGATTATTATTTGAATTGATATATTTGCTTTAGCTAACAGTGATTTATTGAATAGAACTTCATGCAACTTTTAATCAGTGTCAAATATTTTGCATGACGTTTTATTTTTTTCTGTTTCTGGGCAATGAAGTTACCATGCTATCTACCATTTTTCGTTTATTTGGCCCTGTCAGACATTTACAAATGGATATGGATAGGTTAGGTGAATGGGCCAAAATTTGGCAGATGGAATTTAACGTGGATAAGTGTGAGGTTATCCATTTTGGGCGGAAGAATAGAAAGGCAAATTATTATCTAAATGGAGAGAAACATCAGAGTGCTTCGGTGCAAAGGGATCTGGGTGTCCTTGTGCATGAATCGCAGAAAACTAGTATGCAGGTGCAGCAAGTAGTAAGGAAGGCAAATGGAATTTTGGCATTTATTGCTAAATGAATAGAGTATAAAAGTAGGGAAGTGTTGTTTCAACCGTACAAGGCATTAGTGAGACTGCACCTGGAATATTGCAAACAGTTTTGGTCCCCTTATTTGAGGAGCAATGTAGTTGCACTGGAGGCAGTTCAGAGGAGGTTCACTAGATTGATTCCAGGGATGAGGGGTTTGTCTTATGAAGAGAGATTGAGCTGTTTAGGCCTTTACTCTCAAGAGTTTAGAAGAATGAGAGGAGATCTAATTGAGGTATATGAGATGATTAAGGGGATTGACAAAGTAGACGTAGAGAGGATGTTTCCTCTGGTGGGGAAATCTAGAACGAGAGGTCATAGTTTTAGGATAAGGGGTAGCAGATTTAAATAGAGATGAGGAGAAATTACTTCTCTCAAAGGGTCGTGAGTCTGTGGAATTCACTACCCCAAAGTACGGTGGATCCCGGGACATTGAGTAAATTTAAGGAGGAGATAGATAGATTTTTAATTAGTAATAGGTTGAAGGGTTACGGAGAACGGGCAGGAAAATGGAGTTGAGGCCAAGATGAGATCAGTCATGATCGTATTGAATGGCGGAACAGGCTCGAGGGGCTGAATTGCCTACTTCTGCTCCTGGTTCTTATGTTCTTTAGCTATATTTGGCAAAGCTTCCTCTGCCATACGTTTCTCTGTATTATGCTTTGCTATCTACAGGCAAAATCAACCACTATCTTGGAGGATAAGATTAGTCCTATGCCTCTTTGTCCCATAACCAACCATCTTCTTAGATACCTCACCCTTGCCCCTCCACCATCTCCTCATATGCCAAACGGGAGAAGCTTATAGAAGTTTTGGGTTCAACAGACTATCCACATAGCTGCTTCCAACACCTCCTCCTTCCCCGACAAGATCCAGCCCTAGCCCAGTCTCCCATTCACTCTTGTGCTGAATCCTGGCACTCTGAAGTTTTTCCCTCTTCATCCATTCAAATAGTCGATAAAACCTACAACTCGCATGCATCTCTGTTGTGTAAGAATGATATTCTGATATTCAGTCATGGATAATTCATTACTTCCTCCAACTTGATATCGGAAAGATCATTGGCCTCAGCCTCTGCCACAAAGTCTACTCGCTTTTAATTCCTTCAACTTCCCCAGCCAGGATCTTAGGCCTCAGCAGGCCATTCACAGCTTTAGCATCCTGTTAGACCCTGAGCTTAATTTCATACCACATATCCTCATCATTACAGAAACTGCCCACTCCATCTCTGCAACATTTACATTCCTCAGATCTACCTCTGGCCCTCAGCTGCTAAAACTCTAACATAGGACTTCATCACCCCTAGTTGTGCCTACACCAATGCTCTCTTTGCTAGCCTCCCTTCTGCCATCTAGTATAATCTCCAAATCTGGCACACACATCCTATGTTCCACTTGTAAAATCACTATCTTCACTCACCCACATTAACTTCCCATCCTCAAACACGTGATATTGAAAATTTTCCTGCTCACATTTAAGTTCCTCCAGCACATGGCCAATCCTCCTCCATTATATCCCCTATCCTAAAAAGTATTTTTCTGACTTCAACTTGAACGTTCATTCTTTAGTCCCAGCCTGCAAGTCTGGGGGCCATAATCTCTAGAATTCCTTGTAATCCCCGGAATTCCTTGCAAAAATCTCTTCACTTCTCCTTGATGAAGTAACTTGGGGTGTTTTTACATTTAAGGCAAATGATTTTTTTTTAATTCATTCATGAGATACAGGCATTGCTGGAAAGGCCAGCAGTTATTTCCCATCCCTAATTGCCCTTCTGAAGTTGGTGGTGAGCCATCTTCTTGAATGGCTGCAGTTTGTGTGATGAAGGCACTCTCACAGTGCGGTTAGGAAGAGTAAGTAGCATGAAGTCCAGCTTGACTGAGTCCTGCGAGACCAAGTGCTTAACTCAGAAATTTGGTAAGGGAGGGAACTCGGTGCAAGGAGGGTGTTTTACAGAAGAGGGAGTGATCTGAGAGAGGGAGCCGGAGACAAAAGAACAAAGAACAAAGAACAGTACAGCCCAGGAACAGGCCATTCGGCCCTCCAAGCCTGCGCCGATCTTGATGCCTGCCTCAACTCACACCTTCTGCACTTCCGGGGCCCATATTCCTCTATTCCCATCCTATTCATATATTTGTCAAGATGTCTCTTAAACATCGCTATCGTATCTGCTTCCACCACTTCCGCTGGCAGCAAGTTCCAGGCACTCACCACCCTCTGTGTAAAAAAACTTGCCTCGCACATCCCCTCTAAACTTTGCCCCTTGCACCTTAAACCTATGTCCCCTAGTAACTGACTCTTCCACCCTGGGAAAAAGCTTCTGACTATCCACTCTGTCCATGCCGCTCATAACTTTGTAAACCTCTATCATGTCGCCCCTCCACCCCCGTCGTTCCAGTGAAAACAATCCGAGTTTTTCCAACCTCTCCTCATAGCTAATGCCCTCCAGACCAGGCAACATCCTGGTAAACCTCCTCTGTACCCTCTCCAAAGCCTCCACGTCGTTCTGGTAGTGTGGCGACCAGAATTGCATGCAATATTCTAAGTGTGGCCTAACTAAGGTTCTGTACAGCTGCAACATGACTTGCCAATTTTTACACTCTGTGCCCCGATCGATGAAGGCAAGCATGCCGTATGCCTTCTTGACTACCTTATCCACCTGCGTTGCCACTTTCAGTTACCTGTGGACCTGTACACCCAGATCTCTCTGCCTGTCAATACTCCTAAGGGTTCCGCCATTTATTGTATACCTCCCACCTGCATTAGACTTTCCAAAATGCATTACCTCACATTTGTCCGGATTAAACTCCATCTGCCATTTCTCCGCCCAAGTCTCCAACCGATCTATATCCTGCTGTATCCTCTGACAATCCTCATCATTATCCGCAACTCCACCAACCTTTGTGTCATCCGCAAACTTACTAATCAGACCATCTACATTTTCCTCCAAATCATTTATATATACTACAAACAGCAAAGGTCCCAGCACTGATCCCTGTGGAACACCACTAGTCACAGCCCTCCATTCAGAAAAATACCCATCCACTGATACCCTCTGTCTTCTATGACCGAGCCAGTTCTGCATCCACCTTGCCAGCTCACCTCTGATCCCGTGTGACTTCACCTTTTGTACCAGTCTGCCATGCGGGACCTTGTCAAAGGCTTTACTAAAGTCCATATAGATAACATCCACTGCCCTTCCTTCATCAATCATCTTCGTCACTTCCTCAAAAAACTCAATCAAATTAGTAAGACACGACCTCCCCTTCACAAAGCCATGCTATCTCTCGCTAATAAGTTTGTTTGTTTCCAAATGGGAGTAAATCCTGTCCCGAATAATCCTCTCTAATAGTTTCCCGACCACTGACGTAAGGCTCACCGGCCTATAATTTCCTGGATTATGCTTGCTACCCTTCTTAAACAAAGGAACAACATTAGCTATTCTCCAGTCCTCTGGGACCTCACCTATAGCCAATGAGGATGCAAAGATTTCTGTCAAGGCCCCAGCAATTTCTTCCCTTGCCTCCCTCAGTATTCTAGGGTAGATCCCATCAGGCCCTGGGGACTTATCTACCTTAATGCTTTGCAAGACACCCAACACCTCCTCCTTTTTGATAATGAGATGACTGAGACTATCTACACTCCCTTCCCTCGGATCATCATCCACCAAGTCTTTCTCTTTGGTGAATACTGATGCAAAGTACTCATTTAGCACCTCACCCATTTCCTCTGGCTCCACACATAGATTCCCATCTCTGTCCTTGAGTGGGCCAATCCTTTCCCTGGTTACCCTCTTGCTCTTTATATATGTATAAAAAGCCTTGGGATTTTCCTTAATCCTGTTTGCCAATGACTTTTCATGACCCCTTTTAGCCCTCCTAACTCCTTGCTTAAGTTCCTTCCTACTGTCTTTATATTCCTCAAGTGCTTCGTCTGTTCCTAGCCTTCCAGCCCTTACAAATGCTTCCTTTTTCTTTTTGACTAGGCTCACAATATCCCGTGTTATCCAAGCTTCCCGAAACTTGCCAAACTTGTCTTTCTTCCTCACAGGAACATGCTGGTCCTGGATTCTAATCAGCTGACATTTGAACGACTCCCACAAGACTGCAAGACCTGAGAGCTGAAGCCCAGAGGCATTAATTAAGTGAGCAGGTAGGTGATTGGGTTGTGATTTTTCAGGTCTTTTTTTCTCTTTAACCAGGGGCAGTAGTTTAAACTTTTATTGCGGAGATATAAGTATTGAATTACATTTATAGGTTTACTAGTTAAATTACTTAATATAACTACAGATTATCATTGAGTGATATTTCTAAACTCGAAACATAATTATGTAAATAAATACAATAGAGATGGCAGGGCAGGTGATGTGTTGTAGCTGTTGCATGTGGAAGCCTGTGTAATCCACAGCAAGCACATCTGCAATAAGTGTCTGCAGCTCGAGGAGATTTGGCTCGGAGTTGATGAGCTGGAGTCTGAGCTTCACACACTGGAAGGGAGAACATTATCTGGACACTTTGTTCCAGGACCTAGGCACACCCCTTAGGCTAGTTACTTCAGATTTGGCGTGTGGTCAGGAACAGGAGGTATGACTATAACTGAGGCAGGTATGGCAATCCAGAAAATAGTGCTTGAGGAGCCTCAAGTTATAAATTAGCATGATGTGATAGCCATTACAGAGACATGCTTGCAAAGTGACCAAGGCTGGGAACTAAATATTCAAGGGTATTTGACATTTTGGAAGGATAGGAAGAAAGGAAAAGGAGGTGAGGTAGCTCTGTTACTAGAGGATGAGATCAATATTGTAGGGAAATGATCTTGGCTCAGAAATCAAGATGTAGAATAAGTTTGGGTGCAGATAAGAAATAGCAAAGGAAATAAATCACTGGTGGGAGTAGTTTATAGACCCTGTAACAGTAGCTACACTGTAGGATAGAGTATAAATCAAGATATAATGGGGGCTTGGAGGAAAGGTACTGCAATAATCATGGGTGATTTTAATCATCATATAGGTTGGACGAATTAAATTGTCAAAGTTTGCCTGAAGGATGAGTTCATAGAATGTATTCGGGACAGTTTGTTAGAACAATACGTTCTGGAACCAACCAGGGAGCAATCTATTTAGACCTGGTAATATGTAATGAGGCAGGATTAATTAATGACCTCATAGTAAAGGATCTTCTAGGCAAGAGTGATCATAACATGATAGAACTTCACATTCAGTTTAAGAGTGATAAATTTAGGTCTGAAACTAGTATCTTAAACTTAAATAAAGGCAATTACAAGGGTATGAAGACAGAGTTGATTAAAATGGACTGGGAAAGTAGGTTAATAGTAAGATGGGAAAGAAGCAGTGGGAGACATTTAAGGAGATATTTCATAACTCTCAATAAAGATATATTCCATTCAGAAAGAAAGACTCTATGAGAAGGATCAATCATCCTTGGCTAAATAAGGAAGTTAAGGATGGTATCAAATTGAAAGAAAAGGAGTACAATGCTATGAAGCTTAGTGGTCGGCCAGAAGATTGGGAACATTTTAGAAACCAGCAAAGGATGGCTAAAAAAAGGGAGAAATTAGAGTATGAGAGTCAACTAGCAAGAAATATAAAAATTGATAGTAAAAGCTTTTATGAATATAAACAAAGGAACAGAGTCACTAAAGTAAGCATTGGTCCTTTAGAGGTTGAGACTGTGGAATTAATAATGGAAACCAAGAAAATAGCAGAAACTGTGAACAAGTATTTTGTATCTGTCTTCACAGTAGAAGACACAAAATGCATCCCAACAACAGGAAAAGATCAAGAGGCAAAAGGGAGGGAGGAACTTAAAACAATCAATATCATTCCAGAAAAAGTAAAGGAAAACTATTGGGACTAAAGGCTGTCAAGGTCCCTGGACCAGACAGCCTGCATCCTAGAGTCTTAAAAGAAGTGGCTGCAGAGATCGTGGATGCATTGGTTGTAATCATCCAAAATTCATTAGATTCTGGAAAGGGCCCAGCAGATTGGAAAATTGCAAATGTAACACCTTTATTCAAGAAAGGAAGGAGACAAAAAGCAGGAAACTATAGGCCAGTTAGCCTCACATTTGTCATTGGGAAATTGCTGGAGTCCATCATTAAGGAAATAGTAGCAGGACATTTAGAAAATCATAATGCGATCAGGCAGAGTCAACATGGTTTTATGAAAAGGAAATAGTGATTGACAAATTTATTAGAGTTCTTTGAGGAGGCAACAAGCAGGGTGGATAAAGGGGAACCAGTAGATGTAGTATATTTAGATTTCCAAAAGGCATTTGATAAGGTGCCACATCAAAGATAACTACACAAAAATAAGAGCTCATTGCGTAGAGGATAGAGAATTGATTAGCTAACAGGAAGCAGAGAGTAGGGATAAATGGGTCATTTTCGGGTTGGCAAGCTGTTACTAGTGGAGTGCCACAGGGACCTGTGCTGAGGCCTCAACTATTCACAATCTACATCAATGACTTGGGTGAAAGGGCCGAATGTATGGGAGCTAAATTTGCTGATGACACAAAGATAGGTAGGAAAGTAAGTTGTTAAGAGGACTTAAAAGGTCTACAAATGGATTGAGATAGGTTAAGTAAGTGGACCAAAAATTGGCAGATGGAGTATAATGTGAGAAAATATGAACTTGTTCACTTTGGCAGGAAGAATAGAAAAGCAGTATATTATTTGAATGGAGAGAAACTGCAGAACTCTACAGTAGAGCGGGATTTGGGTGTCCTGGTACATGAATCACAAAAAGTTAGTATGCAGGTACAGCAAGTGATTAGGAAGGCAAATGGAATATTGTTGTTTATTGCAACGGGAATCGAGTATAAAAGTGGGAGTAATAAAAGAAGAGTTCATGGTGTTGGGGGTAATATATGAGCATGGATAGAGGATTGGCTAACTAACAGGAAACAGTGGGTCAGGATAAATGAGGCATTTTCCGGTTGGCAAACTGTAACTTGTGGAGTGCCACAGAGATCAGTGCTGGGGCGTCAACTATTTATGACCTATAGTAATGACTTGGATGAAGGGATGGAATGTATTATAGACAAATTCACAGACAATACAAAGATAGGTAGGAAAGCAAGCTGTGAGTAGGACATAAGGAAATATAGATAGATAAAGTGAGTGGGCAAACATTTGGCAGGTAAAGTATAATGTGGGAAAATGTAAGATGGTGTACTTTGGCAGGCAGAATAGAAAAGCAAATAATAGTATATTATTTAAATGGAGAAAGGCTGTAGAAAGCTGTGGTACAGCAGGATCTGGGTGTCCTTGTACATGATCCTACCAGGTGTTCGCGATCTTCGGCATGACATGCAGAACTCATGTGCCTTTACTTTCCCGTCTTTGAAAAGCTGGTGCCACCGAGGCCTGAGTCCTCGGTGCCTGCAAAGGTTACATAAGTTATGCATTGTTATCTTGATGAATTTTTTCGACATTTGACGGTGCCATTAAGTTCAACCTGCAGATGTGAGGGAAGAGGGGAGCTCTGCAAGTGGGTACTGTGGTGGGGGGAGAAGGGGTGAACTCTGCAATCCAACATCATGAGATGCCGTAAACGGCGTCGCGAAACCTGCCCCCGCCACGTGATTGTGGGCAACTGCCTCCGTCATTACGCTAAATTGCCGCCCGCTGCGTACACGTGGCAGCACGGCCGCAAATGTCAAATGACATTTTGCACACCTGCCGCCACTCGCGGTGGTGCGATAACAAAATCCAGCCCATGATGTGGGTTTTATCATTTCACAGCCAGCTATAAATTATTTGACAGCTGTGCATATTTTCTGGCATGTCGTACAAATATCTTCCTTCCACATAAATTAATACAATTCATGTGGCAAAATTAAGTGCAATTTGTCACCCAACAATGCAAATCAGAGCCATTGATTTATCCCTGCAGTTGTGATTTGTTATTGTACAATGTACTATATTCTGAATGTTCTATTTCATTTGAGAGAAAGGGCTTAGTGAGTTTATCCAGTGAGGAGCTGAGTCAATCAGACTAGAACATCACGAGTTTTCTGATCTCAATTGGGATAATAATACATTTGCTATAGTTAACTTCAACATCTTTGGGTTACGGTGGGGGGATCGTCGAGGGCTCTTGCTGCTTATCACGGTCACCCGGTTGCTGGAAGTGGTTGAGGATCGGTTTTGGCTCAGATGTGATGCACTCAACACCAGCAGAATAATCAGCCTCCATTTGCTGTGAAGTCTCAAACATGAACAATGGTCACTTGGATGAGGCTAAGTGTACCCTATAACCTGCGTATGTGCACAGCTGCATAGCAACCTGGAAGTTACCGCGTAGGCTGCTCACAAGTTGTCCCCTTTAAGATACCACACGTGCACCCCCACGCAAAAAAAATGTAAAATACTGCGCATTCACATGACCAGGCTCTGCACAATAGAAAAAGATTTAGGGTGGACATTGGTGAGAGTGACCAGTGCCTGTGGAATCTTAGCTCAAAAAGTAGTTCATATCTTCAGGAGGGCAGAGCAGGCAAATTAATGAGAAAATAGAAATTGAAAGGAACATATTTGCAATGATTCTGCCTCCTGTCGTTTCTGTTTATTGGCGATTACAGGTGTAAGCTCATGATTTTTTGCCCTTAAAAGTGAATGAAAGGAAAATCATAGCATGCACCCCATGATGTGATCCCTGCAGGTGTTGCTCCCTGCTGGCACCGGATTGCAGAATCGCTGCTGTTATTTAACTCTTCTGGCCAGGGATAGGGCTTTGGAACTGTGATTCATGTGGTTTCAACCTGGAAAAGCTGAAGTCATAGCACACAATTGGATCAAGTCTGAACTGGATTGAATTTGCCTCCTCAATATTAGATTCACCAGAAGATTTCATAACTGTACAAGTTTTATGTCAGTTAAATAAAGAGAATTGAACGAAATTTGACCAAACGCCCAAATTTCTGTCCAAAAACCAATGCAGTTGAGTGGAAATTCCAGGCCAGAATGATTCTATTATAGATTCAAGGTAAGGGTTAATGCATTCTCTTGCATACTGCTACAAAACACAGACCAATTCAAGGCCATCTTAGATGTCAGGTTTTGAAGAAACACTGAAAAATATTTGTGCAAAACATTAAAATCCCAAAAACAAAAACTCTCCTTTCCAAGATTTGTGAGAAAAGAAACTTACAGAATGAAAACTCAAAAAAAATTGAAATCAATCTATGTGACTGAAAATAAATATATTAACATATTACTATGAAATTATTATGTCTTCTATTTTAACAGTGCTCTTAACACATGGTTTAACAGCTTTATTTGATCAGTGATCAAAGAAACTTCATACAATATGTTAAAGCTCATTGATAATTGCCCAAACATTGCTGTACCAGATCAATGAATGGTTCTTGCTGTTCGTTAGACTTCCCTTATCCACTTGACGATATTGAGAGATGAAAACAGTGTGGCGCCCTTGACAGTGCATCTGGGATCTGAGGGAACAGGACAAACAACTCCTTAACGAATCAGATTGCAGGATTCTGAAAGTAACAGTACAGGGTCTAAACAAGGAAGTGTAAGTTACAGTGGGTGAATTCAGGGTCAAATCAGGTGTAGCAAGAGAAATAAAGAGAGGGAAAGAAAGATTGGATTAAGAGAGAAAAAAGAAAGAAAATCTCCAATAACAATGAATACCTGATGGAATGAGACTTCTCACTTGTAATAGTTAATTTTCAGTGCTACAGTCACTGTAATTAATACTTAACATGTCATTAAAAGGGTACTTAGACTGAAACATCTGAAAGCCTTTGAAAGATATCACCAGCGGTGCCCCCGCAAGGTCCTACAAATTCAGTGGCAGGACATGCGCTACAATATTTGTGTCCTCTCTCAGGCCAACATCCCCAGTATCGAGACACTGGTCATGGCTAGTCAGTTATGTTGGGTGAGCCACACAATCCGCATGCCTGACACAAGACTCGCAAAACAAGCTTTCTACTCCGAGCTCTGTCACGGCAAGAGGCTACCAGGAGGGCAGAGGAAACGCTACAAAGATGTCCTTAAAGCCTCCCTGAAAAATTGTGACATCTCTACTGAATTGTGGAAACCTCTTGCCCAAGACCACCCAAAATGGAGAAGATGCATCCGCAAAGGTGCCAGCCAGTTCGAACAGTGTTGACATGCCCAGGCAGCGACCAAGTGCTAACAGTGGAAGGAGTGTTCGGAAATTCGAGCATCCTATTCTATCACCTCAGCAAACACCACCTGCCCCACCTGTGGTAGAGTGTGCTGATCCAAAATTAGACTATTCAGTCACCTAAGGACCCACAACCCTGGAGTGGAAGAAAGTCATCCTCATTCCCAAGGGACTGCTTTAAGAAGAAGAAGAAGATGACTTAGACTGAAATGGGTAAGCCCTAACTTTCTCTGATGAGTTCAATTTGTATCTACCATGCAAGTACAGGAACTTCATGTTATTTGAATGGGGAACCAAAAGGCAAGATGTCATTTTGCAATGATAAGGCGGGGCAGCACATCGCGGACAGCAACTTTTGGATTTCCTCACCTGAAGTTGCTGTTTGCACTTAGATAACACCAATCGTGATTGACCTCGCTGTTATTTTGGCCCATAACTCTACAGCTCAGTTTCATGCCCAAAGACCTTCTGTTTAAACGAAGGTTCCAGGCACCACATTTACAATTGGCAAGAATGTCAGTTTGTAAGCCCATTTGAAGAAATGGATACACTATGAAACCCATGCCTGCTCACAATGGGAAGCATCGGTCTACAAGTGGGCAGAATTTCCCGGGGTAGCCGAGGGGCTGCTCCTAAGCTGCTGCAGGAGTAGGGTTGCCAATTTTGCTCGGATATATTCTTGGAATTGGCATCACATGACATCCTGCTTCCAACCGCTCCACCGCAACACTCTATACTTATGCTGTAACACCATCCCATGGCCAATTAGCAAGTGAATGGAAGCTTCATTATCCGATTGGATGGTTCCTGACTGTCAGATAGCTTTTTTTCCCTCATATCCAATATTTTTATAATTAGTAAACAAATGTGTGTAAAGAAAATGAAAAAAAAACACAATTTTTTATTGTGCCTGTGATTTTTCTCTTGAGTTGCTCACAGTATTGTCCTCGAGATTACCTCTTAATTCCTGGGGACTCCAGGGCAATCCTGGAGGGTTGGCAACCCTATGTGGGAGGTAGGAGGAAAGGTTAAAGACTCACCTGCCTCCTTCCTTCATCAGCAGTAACCTGGCAGACCCAGCTCTGTCTCAAATCCCTGCTCCATGGTCAACTTGAGTTGCAATATCTCCCAGTCCAGGTATCTAGAGTTGATGTTTAATAGTGACAAAAATAAATAAATTTTAAAGCAGAATAACTCATTGTCATTCCTAATAAGTAACTGTTAGCAGATTTGATTGGGGTCCAGATTGAAGTGTTAAAAAATTCATTGAATAAATCAAAGAAACTTCTATTATTTCTGCAAGGAGAGTTAATATGACAGCTGTAACCAAGCTAATAACTGCTCGGGGATGCACAACAGACTTCAAGTAGCTCTTAAGCCCAATGACTTTAAAGTACCATTTAGATTAATTACTTTATGCATTGTTCCATTGGGAAGAAATTCATAAGGTTGTAATACATAAAATGTCACATAAGCTCCTAAAATAATGCTTCCAAACTACAAAATGTTCTATTATGCCCTCTTCTGAATTTTATGTGTCAGGATTCTTTGCTGACGGCAGTACTGAGTTAAATATTTTGCTGCTCTTTGTCCTGGGCTATTTAGGTCTAAACAGCTGAATAATCACAACTCCATTCAAGGAGAACTGGGGGAAGAACCCACAAGTCTCTCTCCTCCTCCACTATACACCAAGTTCTTGACTGAGACATCAACCAGGCACATCTCTGAAGTAGGAAGGCCACACTTCTTAGTTTTAATGTGCCTTTCCACATGTTCTCAAGATTTCAAATAGAATTTATGTCATCACTAATTGTAGGAACACAACTTTAAAAAGAAAACTGGGTCACTGCAATTTTCTTTTAGGATATGTGGAGAACAAGAGGTGGGAGGGATCACAACAATTAATCTCGTTAGGTGGTTCATGAGACATCATGGACTGTCAAGGAAAGCTTCAGCACATCACTTGTACACAACCTGGGTGCTAAATCACTGCTATGCTGCCCCCTTATGTCCAACTAGGGAATACATTAGCAGAAGCCCATGAAAGGGTCATCCATGTGCTCTTTCAGAAACATGGGCGGCATGATGCAATGAAATCTCTCTGGGAATGGGAAAAAAGGAGGAAAAGATAAAGGATTTCACACCCTCAAAACTAAAATGCTCACCAATCAAGATAACTTCAGTCACATTCCATCTAAGCAGGAATTTCTAATTACAGCACAAACTTTATTTAGATGCAAGATATCACCAAATTACAAAATAACGGCCATAAAAATTATTGGAGAGAAGAACCAGTCTTCAGCCTCCAATATTATGTGCTCTGATTGTCGAGCTTATTTAGTAATATTGTAAAAAGCAGTGCCTCTCCATTACAATACAACTGGTAGCAACCATCAGGTGCCTGATAAAAGATGTATGAGGAAAAGACAAAGGAGTTAAGAGACATGTTGGAATAAATGATGCAGCTTGAGATAATGTGCCATGTGTATTCTAAAATAATAAAATAAACTGCAAGCAAAACAAATTACAGTATTTCCTGAGACATCACATAGACTCTTGGTCACTTGAGGATATGGCCAGCAGACACCAAGCTGAGGGATAGCTAGCAAAAGTGGAGGAGGATAGAAATGAAGAAGAATAGAAGCAAAAGGGAAGCAATGAGAAAAAGGATGTGGCAGAAGAGAGGAATAAAGTAAAAGAAGTTTAACCAAAAAATCCCAGAGAATAGTTGTGGGTGCATAGAGATACCAGGAGAGAAATAAAAACAGCACAGCAGTAAGAAACAGTTATAAATATTATTGTATCCTCAAAAAAAAAAATCCCTAGATGCACTGAATAATTAGCTAATGAAATGTAGAAACAATGTGGGAATTGTTTCAGGAACAATTAATCTGTTCCTGAGGATTACAAATGAGTGTATCTACCTAAAAGTATGGAGGGAAACCAACCAGAAAGAAGGAAAGAATAATTTGCATTTATATAATGCTTTTCATGACTTCAGGATGTGGCAAAGTGCTTCCAATTTAATCTAATTAAATGCTTAGATGTTTGGCCATGATTGTACTGTAGGAAAGAGCAAGGTCCCACAAATGGCAATGTGATAGTGGCCACATAATCGATTTTGGTTCAGGCATAAATGTTAGCTATGACACTGGGGAGAACTCTCTTGGTCTTAAAGTACAAAAATTAAAGTGAAGTGTGCAGGAAGAATCTAATAAAGACATAGGAGCATTGAGATAGTTTCATTTTATTGAGACTGATCGTAAAATCAAATGGATACTACAGAGTGAGCAACAGAAGCTTACATTTTAATTTAATTTGGATAAGGTCGGAGAATGCAGAGTCAGGGGACAAGCAGCCGAATGGATAGCTAGCTGGCTTCAAGACAGAAAGCAAAGAGTGGGAATAAAGGGTAGCTATTCGCAATGGCGGAGGTAGTGGTGTTCCACAAGGATCAGTGCTCGGAGAATAGCTGTTCACAATTTACATTAACGATTTAGACTTTGGAATCAAAAACACAATTTCTAAATTTGCAGATAGCACCAAATTACAGGGATAGTTAATACTGAGGAGTGCAGACTGCAAACTGAGTGTGGAGATTCGGGTTTGGTGCATGGGGATTTTAAGTGTTGTTATCTTTATAAAAGTCAAGTCTGCAGTTAGCATTTAACTGGGATTTACTCTCTAGATAAAGAAGGGTTAAGAAAGTAAAGTAGGGTTAAGGAAGTAAAGTACGGTTAAGAGAGTAAAGTAAGTTTCTTACAATCTTAGGCAGGGATTAACGAACTCTACTGCAGAGTAGCTGATTAGTTAAGTAGCTGACCAGTCAAATCTGGTTGCTGCAGCTTCAGCTTCAAAAGGTATAAATACAGAGGTCTGGGTGCAGCCTGCAAACAAAGTGTGGAGATTCGAGTTTGGTGAGTGGCGAGTTCGGTGAAGAGGGGAGGAGGTGCTCCATTTTTCTACTTTTTTTCATACATTTTTAACCTTCCAGTATTTGGTTCCCTCTTCGGTGCAGTGGAAGGAGCTGGTTGATGAGTACCTGGTAAACTATTCTACATATAATAAATAGTCTGGTTAGTTAAGGTATGGCAGGGCAGCTCTGCCGAGTGGAATGTACATCCTGCGGTATGTGGGAAGTCATGGACTCACCACATGTCCTAGACGAATACATCTGCAGGAAGTGTCATCGGCTGCAGAAGCTTGAACTTCGGGTTTCGGAACTCGAGCGGCGGCTGGAGTCACTGTTGTGCATCCGCGAGGCAGAGGACTACGTGGATAGCACGTTTAGGGAGGTGGTCACACTGCAGGTTAGAAGTATGCAAGCAAATAGGGAATGGGTGACTGCCAGGTAGTTTAAGAGAACCAGGCAGGTAGTGCAGGAGTCCCTGAGACGATCTCACTCGCTAATCGGTTTTCCATTTTAGATACTGGTAAGGATGATGGTTCCTCAGTGGAGTGCAGTCACAGCCAAGTTTGTGGCACTACAGGTGGCTCAGCTACACAGGAAGGGAGGAAGAGGAGTGGACGAACAGTAGTGATAGGGGCTTCATTATTTAGGGGAACAGACAAGCATTTCTGCGGCAGCAAACATGACTCCAGGATGATGTGCTGCCTCCCTGGTGCTAGGGTCAAGGATGACATGGAACGGCTGCAGGACATTCTTCTGGGGGAGGGTGACCAGCCAGAGATCGTGGTCCACATCGGTGCTAATGACATAGGTAAGAAGGCGGATGAGGTCCTGAAAGAAGATTTTAGGGAGCTAGGAAGGAGATTAAAAAGCAGGGCCTCAATAGCAGTAATCTCAGGATTACTCCCAGTCCCACGTGCAAGTGAGCGTAAGAATAGGAGAACTGAGCAATTGAACACATGGCTGGAGAACTGGTGTAAGAGGGAGGGCATCAGATTTCTGAGACATTGGAACCGCTTCTGGGGCAGGTGGGACCTTATAAGATGGATGGGTTGCATCTTAGCAGGACTGGGATGAATATTCTTGCAGGGAGATTTGCTAGTGCTGTTGGAGAGGGTTTAAACTTAGTTGTCAGGGGGGTGGGAACCTGAGAGGGAGCTCAGATTGGAAAGAAGCAAAACTAGTAACTTGTCTGGGGTATGGGAACCAGGAGAAAGTATTAGAGAGGAATACCAAGATGCACAGAATACTGGAGAAGATAGATAGCACAAGAGTAGGGAATAGTACGTTATTAGGTGGGGTCAAAGTAAGGGAGAAAGTAATAAAGTCTGAATCAGGGTTAATGTGCATGTCTGTGAATGCACGGAGTGTAGATAATAAGACTGGTGAGGTACAGGCGCAGATTGCTATGTGGAAATATGATGTGGTGGCTATAACAGAGACCTGGCTCAAAGAAAGGCAGAACTGGGTGTTAAATATTCCTGGATACAAGGTGTTCAGGAAAGATAGGAAAGAGAAAAAAGGGGGAGTGGTGGCAATATTGATTAAGGAGAGCATTGCAGTGCTGGAGAAAAAGGATGTCCCAGAGGGTTTGAGGACAGAACCAATTTGGTTAGAGCGAAGGAACAAAAAAGGTGAGGTTACATTGCTTAGTGTTGTCTATAGGCCACCAGCTAGTGGGAAGGATGTGGAGGAACAAATTTGCAAGGAAATTACAGAAAAGTGCAAAGATTCTAGGGTAGTTATAATGGGGGACTTTAATTATCCAAACATAGACTGGGATAATAGTAGTGTAAAGGGCAGTGAGGAGCAAGAGTTCCTAGAGTGTGTTCAGGAAAATTTTCTACAACAATATGTTGCTAGTCCAATGAGAAAGGAGGCATTTCTAGACCTGGTTCTTGGGAATGAGGTGGGTCAAGTGGATCAAGTATCAGTAGGAGAGCATTTAGGGGATAGTGATCATTGTATCATAAGGTTTAGGCTGACTATAGAAAAGACAAAGAGCAATCCAGGGTAAGAATAATTAACTGGGGAAAGGGGCTAACTTCAATGGGGTAAAGAATGGAGCTGGGGAGCATAAATTGGAGTCAAAAGCTGGCAGGAAAACTGGTAGATGAACAATGGGTTACCTTCAAAGAAGAGATAGTTCAGGCACAGTCAAGGTATGTTCCCTTGAAAGGGAAAAGTAAGGCAAACAATTCCAGAGCTCCCTGGATGACAAAAGAGATAGAGATTAAAGAAGAAAAAGTGTGCTTATGACAGATGCCAGGTAGAAAATACTATTGAGAACCAGGCTGAATATAGAAGGTCCAGAGGGGAAGTGTAAAAGCAAATAAGAGAAGCAAAGAGAGAGCATGAAAACAGATTGGCAGCTAGCATTAAAGGAAATCCCAAAGTTTTCTATAGTAGTAAAAATAGTAAAAGGATGGTAAAAGGAGGAGTGGGGCCGATTAGGGAGCAGAAAGGGGATTTGGACATGGAGGCAGAGGGCATAGCTGCGGTATTAAATGAATATTTTGCATCTGTCTTTACCAAGGAAGAAGATACAACCCAGGCAATGTTGAAAGAGGAGATAATTCAGATACTAGAGGGGCTTAAAATTGATAAAGAAGAAGTATTAGATAGGCTGTCTGTATTTAAAATGGATAAAACACCAGGACCGGATGAGATGCATCCAAGGATATGGAGGGAAGTGAGGATGGAAATCGCAGAGGCACGAGCCATAATTTTTCAGTCTTCCTTAGACTCAGGGGTGATGCCAGAGGACTGGAGAATTGCAAACGTTACACCTTTGTTCAAAGAAGGGTGTAAAGAGAAGCCCAGCAACTACAAGCCGGTCAGTTTAACTTCAGTGGTGGGAAAACTTCTAGAAAAAATAATTAGGGACAAAATCAATAGTCACATGGACAAATGTGAGTTAATTAAAGAAAGCCAGCATGGATTTCTTAAGGGAAAGTCATGTTTAACCAACTTGCTGGAGTTTTTTTAGGAGGTAACAGAAAGGGTTGATGACGGCAATGCTGTTGATGTGGTGTACATGGACTTTCAAAAGACATTTGATACAGTGCCACACAATAGACTTGTGAGAAAACTTGTAGCTCAAGGAATAAAAGAGACGGTAGCAACATGGATACGAAATTGGCTGAGTGACAGGAAACAAAGAATGGTGGTTAATGGATGTTTTTCGGGCTGGAGGAAGTTTTGTAGTGGAGTTCCCCAGGAATCAGTGTTTGGACCCTTGCTTTTCCTGATCTATATGAATCACCTAGGCCTTGGCGTACAGGGCACAATTTCAAAGTTTGCAGATGATACGAAACTTGGAAGCATTGTGAACTGTGAGGAGGATAGTGTAGAACTTCAAAAGGACATAGACAAGTTGGTGGAATGGGCAGACAGGTGGCAGATGAAGTCCAATGCAGAGAAATGTGAAGTGATTAATTTTGGTAAGAAGAACATGGAGAGACAATAGAGAATAAAGGGTACAATTCTAAAGGGGATGCAGGAGCAGAGGGACCTAGGTGTATATGTACACAAGTCAATGAAGGTGGCAGGACAGGTTGAGAGAGTGGATAATAAAGCATATAGTATCCTGGGCTTTATTAATAGGGGCATAGAGTAAGGAAGTTATGTTGAACTTGTATAAGACTCTAGTTGGGCCTGAGCTGGACTATGGTGTCTAGTTCTGGGCGCCGCGCTTGAGGCAAGACGTGAGGGCATTGGAAAGAGTACTGAAAAGATTCACGAGAATGGTTCCAGGGACGAGGACTTTCAGTTATGAAGATATATTGGAGAAGTTGGGACTGTTTTCCTAGGAGAAGAGAAGTCTGAGAGGTGATTTGATAGAGGTATTCAAAATTATGAGAGGGTCTGGACAGAGTAGATTGAGAGAAACTATTCTCATCCATGAACGGATCGAGAACGAAAGGGCACAGATTTAAAGTATTTGGTAAGAGAAGCAAAGGTGACATGAGGAAAAACTTTTTCACGCAGCAAGTGGTTAATGTCTGGAATGCGCTACCTGAGGACATAGTGGAGGCAGGTTCAATTGAAGCATTCAAAAGGGAATTAGACAGTTATATGAAAAGAATGAATGTGCAGAGTTAAATCTGTGCCCTCTCGTTCTCGATCCGTTCATGAGTGAGAACAGTTTCTCTCTATCTACTCTGTCCAGACCCTCTCATGATTTTGAATACCTCTATCAAATCACCTTTAAGCCTTCTCTTCTCCAAGGAAAACAGTCCTAACTTCTCCAATCGATCTTCATAACTGAAAGTCCTCATCCCTGGAACCATTCTCGTGAATCTTTTCAGTACTCTCTCCAATGCCCTCACGTCTTTCCTCAAGTGCGACGCCCAGAGCTGGATGCCATAGTCCAGATATGGGGAGCAGGCAGGGGAATGAAACTGAGGGAGTTGCTCTTTCAGAGAGCCAGTGTGGACACGATGGGCTGAATGGCCACCTTCTGCACTGTAACAGTTCTGTGATTCTTCTGTGACTGCAACAAATTACAGGATGACATTAATAAATTTGTAGAAGGGGCAAATAAATGGCAAATGAATTTCAACATAGATAAATGTGAGGTAGTGCATTTTGGTAGGAACAATAGGGGGGTCACTTATTACTTGGATGGCATATGTCTAGGTGGGGTAGAGGAACAAAGGGACCTCAGAGTACAAATACACCAATCACTGAAGGTTGCGCCACAGATTAGCAAAGTCAAAAAAAAAGGTTTGTAAATATAAGAGACTTTTGGTTAAGCAAATGTAAGTGGCATGGAGTCCAATTCAATGGAGTACTTCTTCAACAAAGCATTTGACTCATGGAATTTGATGAGTGAGGGAAGAAGTGAAGTTCTGGTCTTTTACAAAACAAGGAACAGTCTGAGTGAGGGAGTGGAAGACGGCGAGACCTGAGTCCTGAAGTCTAGAGGTATTAATTAGGTGAGCAGGGAGGCATTTATCTGTACTACAGAGAGACTTAGCAGCAGCGGAGACGGCAGCAGAGCTGGGTGGAGACTGAGCGCATTAACTGAGGAGTTAAAGCTGGGGAGAGAACCTCCGGTGAAATCTCTGACAACAAAAGCAACATCTGCAAAACAGCTATAGTGACATCCCAACCAGGGAGAGAGCCAGTTGGTGAATAGCTGGTCAGTGCTACCAGATAATAGTCTAGAAAGTAATGGCAGGGCGAGGAACCTCAGCCCTGTGGAATGCACATCCTGTGCCATGTGGGAAATTCTGTATGCTTCTTGTGGCCTAGATAACCACATGTGCAGGAAGGTCACCAGCTAGAGTAGCTCGAGCTCCGGGTTTCTGGAGATGGCCACCCCGCAGCTTAAAAATATGCAGGCAGAGGGGCAGTGAATGAGCACCCAGATCGACAAGGAGTACCAGGCAGGCAGGGCAGGGATCCCATGAGTGTATCTTGCTCTCCAACAAGTATTTAATTCTGAATACTGGTGACAATGCTGGTTACTCTGTGGAGTGCAGCTGAGCCATGTAGCTCGACCCCATCTAGGACAAAGCAGCTGGCTTAATCGACACCCCATCAACCACCTTAAATATTCCCGTCCTCCACCACCGGCGCAGAGTGACAACAGTGTGTACCATCTACAAGATGCACTATTGCAACTCACCAAGGCTCCTTCAACAGCACCTTCCAAACCTGTGACCTCTAGGAGGACAAGGGCAGAAGATTCATGGGAACACCACCACCTGCAAGTTTCCCTCCAAGTCACACATCATCCTGACTTGGAACCATATCACCATTCCTTCATTGTCGCTGGGTCAAAAACCTGGAACTCCCTCCTGAACAGCACTGTGGTTGTGGTTGGCGGGCCGCCATAAAGACGGGGCTAAAGTGTGGCGAGTCGAAGAGACTTAGTAGTTGGCAGGAAAAAAGACAGAGGCGCAAGGGGAGAGCCAACTGTGTAACAGCCCCGACAAACAAATTTCTCTGCAGCACCTGTGGAAGAGCCTGTCACTCTAGAATTGGCCTTTATAGCCACTCCAGGCGCTGCTTCACAAACCACTGACCACCTCCAGGCGCTTATCCATTGCCTCTCAAGATAAGGAGGCCAAAGAAGGTTGTGTCTACACCAGATGTACTGCAGCAGTTCAAGAAGGCAGTTCACCACCTCCTTCTCAAGGGAAATTAGGGACAGGCAACAAACGCTGGCCTTGCCAGCAATATCACATCCCATGAAAGAATTTAAAAAAAAACAAAGAGTGGTGAGAATGTGGAACTCGCTACCACAGGGAGTTGCTGAAGTGAATAGTATAGATGCATTTAAGGGAAGGCTAGACAAGCATATGAGGGAGAAAAGAATAGAGGGTTACACTGATTTAGTGATTTAGATTTAGATGAGGAAAGATGGGAGGAGGCTTGAGTGGAGCAAAAATACTGGCGTGGACTTGTTGGTCCGAATAGTCTATCTCTGTGCCGTATATTGTATGTAATCTTATGTAATTTACTGTGATATCCATAAGCCTGTCTAAGTTTTAATTAAATTCCAAGAGATTGTTCTTTATTTTAACTTTGTTTCATCCAAGGTGGTAATGTTATGTTGTAGGTTTCAGATGAATGAGAGAGATTACAGTAAAATAACCCCATCAAACAGCTGAGATGCCTTAGACTGCAAGGATAAGGTTCATTACTTCACTGTTGCCTATATGATAAGGTATGATTGTTTCCTATTTGGTCAATTGTGTCCTTCCATTTTTTTTCTCTCTATGATTGGCCAATTTCTTTCACATTCTTTTTTGAATTTCTCTCCTATCTTTCTGTGTCCTCTCCAAGCTCATCATGCCCATGAGAACCACCTTTTGCTCTCTTGACCCCATTCCTACAAAACTGTTGGCCACCCAACTTCCTTTTCTGGCCCCCATGTTAGCTGATATTGTAAATGGTTCCCTCTCTATGTACTGTCTCCATGCCTTTCAAAAATTCTACTATTAATCCCTCAAAAAGCCCACAATCAACTCATCTGTCCTCGCAATCTACCAGGCCATCTCCAACCCTTTTTTCCTTCTAAAGTCCTGGAATGTTGTCACCTCCCGAAGCCATGCTAATCTTTCCTGCAACCCTGTGCTTGAATCTCTCCAATCAGATTTCTGCCCCTGCTACAACACTGAAACAGTCCTAATTAAACTCACAGATGACATCCGCTGACATGATTGTGACCATGATGCACTATTCTTCCTCAATGTCTCTTCAACATTTGGCATGGTAGACCACAACATTCTCCTTCAACACCTCTCATCCATTATCCAGCTCTATAGGACTGCCCTCACTTGGTTTCAATCTTACTTCTCCAACTGTATCCCCAGCAATGGTTTTTCCACCTATCCCTGCACTTTTACCCCTGAGTCCTCCAATGATCTATCCTTTGCCCTTCATCTTCCTCATCTATGTGCTATCCATTGGTGACCATCCCAGCTCTACCTCTCCACTAACTCTCTCAACCCCTCCACTGCCTCAGTGCTCTCAGATTATTTGTCATGGATAAGCTGCAATTTTGTCAAGTATCGGGAAGACTGAAACCATCATCTTCAGCCCCTGTTACCAACTCTGTGCCCTCACTACTGACGCCATCTTCGTCCCAACCACTGTCTCAGGTTGAACTAGACTGTTTGAAACCTCAGTGTATTGTTTGACACAGAGCTTAGCTTATGACCCCATATCCTTTCCATCACAAAGACTACCTCCGTAACATTACCCATGTCTGCCCCACCTCAGCCCATATGCTGCCAAAGACTTCATCAAGTCTTGTTACCTCCAAACCCGATTATTCCAGTGCTCTCTTGGCTGTCCTTCCATCCTCCACCCTACATGAACTTCAGTGTATCCAAATTTCTGTTGTCCATGTCCTATTCAACATAAAGTTCCAGTTATCCATCACCTCCATGCTCACTGTCATACATTGGTTCCTGGTCCCCCAATGTCGCGAATGTAAAATTAACATCCTCATGTTCAATCCTTTTATGACCTTACCTCTCCCAATCTCTATGACCTTCTCTAGCTTTATACCCCTCAGAGAGCTGTGTTCTCTTCAACCTCTGGCCACTTTTGCATCCCCCATTTCTTTTACTCCACCATTGGTAGCCATGCATTTAGCCGTTTAGGCCCTAAGCTCTGAAATTTCGTCCATAACCCTCTACAACCTTTAAGATAGTCCTTAAAGTCCACCTCATTGACCATGCTTTTAGGTATCCCTCCTAATGGCCTTCCTTGGCTCGGTGTCAATTTTTCTCTGATTCCCATTTTCTGAAGCACCTGGAGCATTATTTTATATTATAGTCACAGTATAACTACAAGTTGTTGTTCTTATTATGTTAAAGCCATTTTCCATCAATGACTGACATTAACAGCCCAGATGTTCCACTCAATTTATGCATAATGATGCCACACGCTATCAAAATTTACAGCACCAAGTATGCTATACAGTCCATCGCATCTTTAGTGCCACAATTCAAAACTAATCCCACTGCCTTGCTCTCTCACTCTAGCCCTGTATAATTCTTCTGCTTTAAATAAAGTTCCATTGTTCCTTAAAATATGTAAGTATCTCTGCTGTTACCAAAAAAAGAATAATTTTGTAACAGAATCACTTCACGATTATCAGAATTGGCATCTGTGGTTTGCTTATTGAAAAACCTCATGCCTTATATGTATGCCATAAATTTTCACAGTAGACTTAACTACATGTTTCAATCCGTTCTTCATCTTGACAGCTTAAGAGTCGGAAAACCCTTAGCAATATTGATCCATTCATCAGATATACACACTATAGTGGCCTTAATGTTCCTGAATGCAGCTTTTGGGTCCCAGTGCACATCAACCAGATCATCTGGTCAACTCTACACAAATGGGATACATCAATGGCCTTTCTTTCTGCAGTATCTGTGATATGTTCAATATATGTCAAGCCTTCAAGACAAATGATGTTAAGAGTGATTCTTACCAGAAAGTTTCCAGTTAGCAAATGTACGATCTCAATGCAATGCCTCACAATGTACAAAGACATTACTTTCAGCTTTGTTGCATGTGTACTTCATCACAGATTAGGTCAGACATCCCAGAACACAACTTGCAGAAACACTTTGAAGTACGGTGGCCAGGCCTGGATTATTTAGAATACATCTGCTTCGTAGCATTGTAATCCTGCAAACAGGTACTGTCAACTTGCTCATCAGTTGTGCTTCATCTCCCAAAGGCCTGGATCTTAGGCATCAGCTCCATTTTAGCCACAATTTTTTACTCACCCAACCACCTCCCTAGTATCCTTTGATTGAAATATTATTTTTCTTAAGGAGTTGAAAACATGGGTTTCGCTCATTCAGAGAAACACTTAAAACTTCCATAACCTTTAAAATTCTGGTGACCCTTTAAATTTAATTTGTTACTGCACAACTACAACCACAGCTTGCATTTATATAGCGCCTTTAAAGTAATAAAACGTCCTAAGGGGCTTCACAGGAGAATTATCAAGCAACATTTGACACTGAGCCACATAAGGAGATAGCAGGATAGATGACCAAAAGCTTGGTCAAAGAGGTAGATTTTTAGGAGTGTCTTAAATGATGGGAGAATGGTAAAAAGGTCGAGAGGTTTAGCAAGGGAATTCCAGGGCTGAGGGCCCAGGTAGCTGAAGGCACGGCCCCCAATAGTGGAGTGATGAAAATTAGGGATGCTCAAGAATTGGAAGAGCGCACTGATGTCAGAAGGTTGTAGGAACTGGAGGAGGTTGCTGAGTTAGCAAGGGAGCAAGGCCAAGGAGGTATTTAAAAACAAGGACTGGCAGCCAATGTAGGTCAGTGAGCACAGCGGGTAATGCGTGAATGGGACATGATGTGAGTTAGGACATGGGCAGCAGTTTTGGATGAGCTTGAGTTTGCGAAAGGTACAAGATGAAAGACTTGCCAATAGACCATTGGAATAGTTGAGTCTAACAAAACTTAGAAAACTGTTAATGCAGTAGTTGAAATATATTATGGCATTGCTAACAAGTCACTGATATGTTTGTATGAAATTCTTCTGTTACTTTATCAAAGGTGTTAACTAGTTCAAAATGAATGTCTTAACTCTTTTATTAAAGTAGTGGAGCAATGGAAATTCTGTAAAAATATGTTGAAAGTAATAGTGCATGATTCTATTTCATTTGTAGGTCAAATGATTGTAGCTGTGCTAGTTTACTGTAGCATATATAGAAAACTGAGCAAAAGTATTACTTGTCCCTTCTCAAACCAGTACCATATGAGTTGTGACGGTGCCAACTCTTTGTGGTATAAAATGTAATGTAATTGATAGAAACATAGGAATGTAATGGGACCAGAGATAACCAGTGTAATCCATCTGGCTGGACCCAATGCCGAAGAGGTATATCCCATGATAAATCTCATGGCCCTGTATCAATCTTTCTGCCAGGTAGTTATTCACTTCTCTCTCAACTTGGCTGATGCAGTCAATCCCTACTGCCTCCCTTTAGGTCCCATTCCACATATTCATGATCCTCTGTTAAATCTAAAGTTTCACTCTTTCTATTCTAAGTTTGAGGCAATGCCGTCTTGTAAATGATTTATAGCACCGTTTTGGTAGTCTACACCTTCCTAGTATTTTTACCTAAGTTCCATGGGAACATGTGATACTTTTTGTGGCATGGCCGGAGTTTTTATAGTAATAAAAACAGAAAGTGCTGAAAATGCACAGCAGGTCTGACAGTATCTGTGGAGAGAGAAACAGAGTTAACGTTTCATCAGAACAGGTGTATTTCCAGCACTTTCTGTTTTTATTTCAGGTTTCAGCATCCTTTATTCTTTCACAGGATGTGGGCATCGCTGGCTAGGCCAGCATTTATTGTCCATCCCTAGTTGCCTTTGAGAAAGTATTTTGCTTTTATTTGAGAGTTTTTATAGGTTTGTTAGCATACCAAAACTACTAAACTCCAAATATCTGTGAGAACATTAGTCCTGGCAGCATATCGGGTGGCACAGTGGAGCAGTGGTGAGCACCGCAGCCTCACAGCTCCAGTGACCCAGGTTCGGTTCGGTTCTGGGTACTGCCTGTGCGGAGTTTGTAAGTTCTCCCTGTGACCATGTGGGTTTCTGCCGGGTGCTCTGGTTTCCTCCCACAGCTAAAGACTTGCAGTTTGATAGGTAAATTGGCCATTGTAAATTGCTCCTAGTGTAGGTAGGTGGTAGGAGAATTGAGGGAAGGTGAGGATGTGGTAGGGAATATGGGATTAATGTAGGATTAGTATAAATGGGTGGTTGATGGTCAGCACAGACTCGGTGGGCTGAAGGGCCTGTTTCAGTGCTGTATCTCTCAATGACTCCATATCGAAATGAAATTAGAAGTCTGATGGACCCAAGCTATGTAGCACAGATAGAAAGGGCCTAAACCATCCAGACCATGTGATCTCATGTCTAGCACATGTTTCAAACATGGATTCTGGAAAGGTCCCATCAGTTTGGAAAATAGTGAATGTAGCTCCTCTTTTCAAGAAAGGAGGGAGACAGAAAGCAGGAAACCATTTGCCAGATGGCCTAACATCTGTCATAGGGAAAATGCTAGAATCTGTTATTCAGGAGGTTATTGCTGGACACTTAGAATCTCTTAATGCGATCAGGCAGAATCAAGATAGTTTTGTGAAAGGGAAATTGTGTTTGACTAATTTATTAGAGTTCTTTGAGGAAGTAACAAGCAAAGTGGTTAAAGGGGAACCTGTAGATGTGATGTACTTGGATTTCCAAAAGGCATTTGATAAGGTGCCACATCAAAGATAACTACACAAAAATAAGAGCTCATTGTGTAGGGGATAACATATTAGCATGGATAGAGGATTGGTTAGCTAACAGGAAGCAGAGAGTACAGATAAATGGAGCATTTTCAGGTTGGCAAGCTGCAACTAGTGGAGTGCCACAGGATCAGTGCTGGGGCCTCAACTATTTACAATTCATATGACTGATTTGGATGAAGGGACCAAATGTAAGGTTGCTAAATTTGCTGATGACACAAAGATAGGTAGGAGTTGTGAAGAGGACAGAAAGAAAAGGAATAAAGAAAGGTAAAGTGAGTGGGTAAAAATTTGGCAGATGGAGTATAATGTGGAAAAATGTAAACTTGTCCACTTTGATCAGAAGAATAGAAAGCAATATATTATTTAAAGGAAAATGATAAATAAAAATAAATAATAAAATGATAAATAAAAGTGTCGGCACAGACTCGGTGGGCCGAAGGGCCTGTTTCAGTGCTGTATCTCTAAAATTAAAATTAAAATAAATTTAAAAATTGGCAGAACTCTGCGGTACAGAGGGATCTGGGTGTCCTGGTACATCATTCACAAAAAGTTAGTATGCAGGTACAGCAAGTGATTCGAAGGCAATGTAATGTTGTCATTTATTGCAAGGGAATGGAATATAAAAGCAGGGAAATTTTGCTACAGTAGTACAGGGCATTGGTGAGACCACATCTGGAGTATTGTGCACAGTTTTGGTCTCCTTACTTAAGAAAGGATATAATTGTATTTGAAGCAGTTCAGAGAAGGTTCACTTGACTGATTCCTGGGATGAAAGGGGATATCTTATGAGGAAAAGTTGGGCCTGTGTCCATTGCTTAGAAGAATGAGAGGTAATTTTATTGAATCACATAAGATCCTGTGGGGAATTGACAGGGTGAATGCTGAGAGGATGTTTCCCCTTATTGGAGAGACTAGAACTAGGGGACACAGTTTAAAAATTAGGGGTCTCCCATTTAAGAGGGAAATCAGGAGAAATCTTTTCTCTCATAGGGTTGTTAGTCTGTGGAATTCTATTCCCCAGACAGCAGTGAAGACAGTGTCATTGAATATTTTTAAGGGTGAGTTACATAGATTTTTGATTGAGAAGGGAGGCAAAGGTTATAGCAGGTAGACAGGAAAGTAGACTGCAATCAGATCAGCCATGATCTTATCAAAAGGCAGGGTGGGCTCGAGGGGCTGAATGGCCTACTCCTACTCCTAATTTGTATGTTTGCATGTTCATATGGACGGTGATCATATATTGCAGTTACTTTTGTATATGGACCATGAATCTGCAATATCCACATGAGCCTCCTTCAACCCCTCTTCATCTAACCCCATAATCCTGGAACCTTGTGTACAAATGCAGAGTCCTTGTGACACAACAAATTGAAACTTAAGTGATCTTAAGGATGGTTGGTCATGAGTCCATCGCTGGGAGAAAATATGTGTTTAGAAAAAAGGAGTAATTATAAAAATTATTGCACGACACATACAGGGTAATTAATTTACCAGTAAAGTCACACACACATTAACATGGACCAAAATAAATTTTCCATTTTATTGCAGCCCATTTTCTGATTTGTTTTGGTGTCATCTGTTGATTAATTCTTTCAGAAAGTAAATGTATCCAATCCTTCAAATTTTGCCATTCCTTAAATAATGAAATGGAAGTCTAGCTTTGTGAAATCATCAGTGTTTCTGAAGTTTGGCTGCAGCTGTCATATTGCAAAATGATGTTTTTTTATTTAGATCTTTGTATTTTGTTGTAAATTTATGCACATCCTGTGGTTTAAAATATTTAAGAGATATTGGCTCGTTGGAGAGCCCCATTTTTAGTTTGGAGATGAAAAACAAAGTGTAACATGAAGGGAAACTTTCAATAATTATTTTAGTACTTTCAATATAGAATTTCCCTGTTTTTAATATAAGCTCAACTGGTGTGTAACTAGAAAATTGCAACATTTCCATCTTGGCTCCTTTTATTTTTGCCTATTATTATCATTGCCTCTGAAAAATCCTTCCCTTATATGCAATATGCCCTGGTGTAAAGGACAAACAAGCTTTTACAAATGCCACTGTGTGACCAACTGTCATTGGAACAATGCGCGGGAGCAACAGCACACTGCCTCAACATTGCTGTCTTCTCTCTGCTCAGAGTTTTCTTGCCAGCTCAGCTGAAACTAGCAATAGACCCTGTGGGAATTAAGTCAGCTGGCAATCTGGTGTTACCATTGCTAACTGAAGCAAGAGTTTTTGCTACCTTTCCATTGATAACTGCAAAATGAAACTAGAGAAGTTTGCTGAATCACAGGGCACTGATTAATTCTTGATGGCAAACAAACAAAATAAAACTGGTACACTTTTGACTTGGATGTAGACTTATGATATTGAAGTTGACTGAAATAATCAAAAAGAATTTGATGATCGCACCCTCCCGAGAAATTGAGGTAGTTCAATACAACTGCACGAAGCATTAGAACATTATTATTTTTGGAAACACGAAAATACTTTTAATCTCAAAAACACCACCTTCCATTCAATCTTGAGCACATTTGTAACATCCATGTCAGTAGCTTTGCCTGTTAATGTCAAGCTCAACTCTCCACCTACAGGTGAACACTTCCACCTGACATTCCCCCTTAACTCCTAACCTATTAACTTTGAGCCCCATTATTTGAACTCCACCATAAGGGAACATTTACCTACATTAGCTTTCTTAATTTCCATTGAAACATCAATCAGCCACTTTAAAGCCTCCTCTTCCCAAATTAATCACAATTTCTTTAAACATTTCTGATTATTTAAATTCCAGATACGTGGAATCACCCTAGTATCATCTCTAGGACAATAATATCCTGAAAGACATGAGTAAACAAAGTAGTTTAATGGACTTCCTGTGACCACCAGATTTATCTTAGCACTGATTGGTCTCCCACACAAAGCTATGAGCTCAAATCCTATTATATCACTTGAAGCTGGCATTATATGGACACAGCTCATTTTAACTTAACGTGCCTGTTGAAAACAGACAGTATCAGATGAGGTGCCCATTTTGGCTTTAATGGTAAGTATCATCAGTTGGAGTTTCAAGAAAGATTGTCATTTATATAGCTCTTTTTATGATCTCAGATTGTCCCTAAGAACTTCACAGCCAATTAAGTACATTTTTGAAGTGCAGTTACAAGATAATTAGTTTTAGTGAGCGGTAAATGGCCAGGAAACTCATGAAGACACTCCATGAACACCCTATTTGCATCAATGAGCATCTTAAGACACTCAATCTTATGTTCAAAAGCAATCAATCTGTCACCTTCATCAGAGTTTATGCACCTACCCTGGACTCTGAGGACAAAGTGAAAGAAATCTTCTATTCCAACCTAGATGCAACTCTAGCAGCTGTAAAATCACAATCAAAAATCAGACTTCTCAATGATTTCAATGCCAGGGTGGGGGACAACCATTCTCCTCGGCCAAACACCATTGGAAAGCATGGAGTTGGAAAGTTCAATCGCAACGATGTATGCCTCCTTACCCTATGCGCTGAACATGATCTTGTGGTCATTAACACCCTTTTCCACCAAAAAGAAACATTTCAAGACGTTCTGGCAACTTCCAAGATTGAAGCACTGGCGCTTAATAGAATATGTGATAGTCATGATGAGGGCTTGAAAAGATGTGCACATTAGATGTGCTATGGTTACAGCCAATAAATGCTGAACAGACCACTGACTCATTCACTTGGTATTGGCACTTGAGGTGGCCTCCGAGACAGGTACAGAGAAAGTTCAAGTTCTCAGGTTGTCAAACAACACCAAGCTCAAGGAATTTCAAGAACAAATCAGTAGAAAACTCTAGGAACAGATAGTAACCCCATCAAGCAACGTCCTAGATGAATGGACACCTTGAAATTCACCATTATTCATACATGCCAAGAAATCCTCCGACACACCACTAAAAGACACCAAGGCTGGTTTGATGACAGCATTACAGAAATATGCAAACTCATTGATTGTAAATGAATAGCATTCCAAACCTGACAACAGGATCCAAACTCCACAGAAAAGAAGCTCACCCACCAGACAGACAAAGCTGAATTTCAAAGAAGAACCTGCAATTTGAAGAACAAATGGTGGACAGAGAAGGCTGAGGAAATTCAACTCCTCACAGACATTCATGACACATGAGCTTTTTTCAAGGAAACCAAAGAGATATATGGGCTCTCAACACACAGACCAACACTGGTAATATCCAAAGAAGGCACAACTCTCCTGAAAGACATGGACAGTATCAACACCGGTTGGAAAGAGCACTTTGTAAAATGACACAATCAGAACTCCACAGTGGACATGCATCTGCTGGAGTACCTCCCACAAAATACAATCAGAAATAAGCTTGACGATGATCCAATGCTCGACAATGTGGGAACTGCTGTCAACCAAATGGAAACAACAAGGCTTCTGGTCCTGGCAATTTCTTGTGGTAGTACTGAAGCATGGAGGAGACTTACTAATCTCTTGAATACATGCCCTATTTGTGAATCTCTGGCAGAATGAAGAAATTCAAGCATCTTTATAGATGCCACGATGATTACAATCTTCAAGAAAGGAGACAAGTTGAACTGTAGCAACTACAGGGGCATAGCATTGCTCTCAACTGTTGGCAAAGTCCTAGTTAGGTTTCTTCTTAATTGTCTCTTGTCAAATGCAAAGGCGGTCCTTCTAAAGTACCAGTGTGGCTTCCGACCTGCCAGAGGAAAAACGACATGACCTTCACAACCTGCGCACTTCAGGAAAAGTGCAGAGAGCAGAACATCCTTTTGTACATAGCTTTCTTGGATCTCACAAAAGCCTTTGACTCGGTGAATTCAACTGTCTTTTGGAAGGTGCTACAGCGATATGGATGCCCAGCTAAGTTCACAAACATCATCCGTGTCCCACATGTCAAAATGCAAATAACAATACAATGCAATGGCTCCACTATAGACCCCTGCCCTGTCAAAACATTCATCAAACACGGGTGAGTCATTGCATGAACACTATTCTCAATCTTTCTTGCAGCAATGCTGCAGCTTGCTACTGACAAGCTCCCTCAGGTGTGGTAATAATTTATCTCACTGATGGTAAACACTGCAACCTCAACCAACTGAAGGCCAAAACCAAGACAACCACTTCTGTAATATATCTACAGTATGCTGATGACACACAAGTTAGTGCTCACTCTGAAGAAGAACACACAGATAGTTGACATATTGACCAAAGCCTACGAGAGCATGAGACTTGCTCTGAACACCAAGAAGATCAAAGTCCTCTATCAACCCACAACAAATGTATCAAATTCAATGCCTTCAATTGAGATTCATGGTGAAGTGTTGGAAAATGTCCCTCACTTCCAATATCTTGGAAGTTATCTATCCTAAAAAGCCAACATTGATGAAGAGGTATACCATCGAATCCAATGTGTTAGCTCAGCCTATAGTATATTATATACTCACGTTTTCGAGAATCATGATATCAGACCCTAAAATAAACTCAAAGTCTATTGGGCAGTGCTTCTCCCCACACTTCTCTACAGTACTGAAGTTTGGACAACTTATAGACACCATATCAAGGCCCTAGACCAACATTATCAACGCTGTCTTAGAAGAATCTTGTGAATCAAGTGGGACAACAAAAACGTGACCATACTCCAAAACACAGGCATGACATGATAATCTCACATCAGCTGAGATGGATGAGACATGTCGATATAATACCTGACTCAAGACTGCCCAAACAGATGCTCTACTCAGAGCTACACCAGGGAGCCCATTTACACGAGGACCAAAGGAAACGTTTCAAAGGCCATCTTAAAGCCTGCATGAAGCTCTGCTCTATTAACATCAACACATAGGAAGCAGAAGCTCAACTGTGGCCAAAAATAGGGATCCATTACCAAAAATGGTGTCAAGATTTTCCAATCAGCAAGAGCAACCACTGAGAGAGAATGGCAAGAGAGGGCAGCTTCTCAAGCCAACAATGCGCCACCAGCTCTACCAGCCAACAACCGATGTCCTCACTGTGGGAGAGTCTACAAGGCTAAAATATGGATCATAACCCATCTGCAAACCCATAGCCAACACTGATGTCTCGGATCCACCCAGCCAACTGCACAGAAGAATCATCCTCGACATGAGGGATTGCTGATGAAATAGCCAGGACACTCGGGAAAACTCACCAGCTCTTCTTTGAAAAAGTGCCATAGGATTTTTTACTTCAGCATGAGAGGGCAGATGGGGCCTTGTTTCAACATCTCATCCGAAAGGCAACATTTCTAACAGTATAGAATGCTCTCAGTACTGCATAGAAGTATTAGCCTAGATTAAGTTACCATGTTTTTGGAGTGGGACTCAATCTCGTGACCTTCTGGCACAAAATGAGAGTTCTACCACTGAGCTACAGCTGATGTGGGCATCTGATTCAATCCTGATGGTTTCCCATTAGGCAGGTTAGGTCAAAGTTACCCTCTGTATAACTACACTATACAAAAAAATCCATTCTTACGAGGTGACACGAGGAAAAACCTTTTTACGCTGTGTGTGGTTAGGATCTGGAATGCACTGCCTGACAGTCTGGTAGAGGCAGAGTCAATTGTGGCTTTCAAAAGGGATTTGGATAATTATCCGAAGAGAAAAACTTTGCAGGGCTAGGGGATAGGGCAGGGAAGTGGAACTAGCTGAGTTGCTCTTGTAGAGAGCCAGCACAGACACGATGAGCCAAATGGTCTCCTTCTGTGCTGTAACCATTCTATGATTCTATAATTAAATGATTTATTCTCATTGATCATTGACTCACACATATAATGATCCAGTTTTGTTAGGTTTGTTATGCTATGCTCCTGATGCTGGAATCTTGTTCAGGACACTGTTCAATATTCTTCGTTCTCTTTTCACAACCACTTCAAATGTACAAAGTGCTTTACTGCAACACTCAGCATCCAGTGGTATAAGTTCTGACTGAAGTTTTTTATTATTTCACTGAATTATTAAAAGACTTTATTGAATTGCTTCTGCTTGACTTGTTCTGTATTCACAGAGTGGTACTTGTGAAGTTTTAATGATTGCAGGAGGAAAGAAGTATATCAGCCAAAACCATATTGCAAATAAATGTCATCATGGAGCTAATTTATTCACAGTTTCCGTGGAAGATTATGACTACAGTTGAGACTCTTCAGATTAAGGGCAGATTAGCGATATCACGCCACAGTTTAAAAAAAACTTCTGTGATCGGACCAAGATTGTGATTCTCTATGGACAAAGATTTCTTCTTTTCCATGATTTGCAAGGAAATAATTAATGTGTTTACAACTTTGCCAGAAATGGCAGAGGACATATTTGCCTACCCATCAGATCAATTAATGAGAAACAAACCAGAAAATGCTGGAAATATGATGTATGCCTGTCTGCATCTGTTAAAAGAAAAGATAGGTTAATGTCTGGGATAAAACCCTATTTCATTCACAGATGTGGGTAGATGTATTGTGTTCTCCTAGCATTTTTTGTTTTTGTTTTACAATTTAAGCAATTTTTTAGTGTATTTCAGCTAAACTTTCTCTTATAACATAATCTGTATAGGTACTGCATAATGGGATAAACATACAAATTGTTACTGGCAGCATATAAAGCACAACTCAATCATGTCATATCTTTGACTTATTGGTCTCAGATTCTGAAAACAAAGGGCTCAAGGCCCACTCCAGATATCCCCAGTAAATTGAAAACTAGAATATGGTTTTATAAAAACTGGCCTGACATCCAGCAGTGTATTCACATCTGCATGGAATGACCACTGTCCCACTGGTAGCATTACTAACTCTAACTCAACAGGGTTGGTTTCAGTCCTCACTCTAGACAAACAAGGACAGCAAGTACATGGGAACTTCACCATCTCCAAGTTCCCTCCAAGTCACATACCATTCTGACTTGGAAATATATCCTTTCCTTCAATGTTGCTGGGTTAAGATCCTGGAATTCCTTCCCAACAGCATTGCAGTTGTACCTTCACCACATGGACTGTAACTGTTTAAGAAGGGCGGAGACCTGAACCCTGGTTCTGAATATTAGGTTGATATCCAGTGGGTGTACTTGTATCTGATGGTTGCAGCTACCCACCCCCTCATGTGAAAGGTAGGTCATTTTACTGAATATTCTCTTCAGCTTTGGCTGCAGCCCTTCTAGAAAGGATAATTTGAATTTAAATAGCATGAGGAAGTCATCGGGAAACAATTTCAGCCATTCATCTTTAATAAGAATCTCATGTTAGGGCAGAACACAATAGATGGGCTGATGACAATTTAACACCTGTGGAACATAATAGAAGCAGGGAATATGAAAAGCCACTGGGCCACTGACCCAATTGTTTCAATGTACTGAGTACGATATGGACCAGAATAGACTTCGCAATGGTTTAGTTAACTATAAGGAAACGACCACAACAAGAAAACCCTGAAATTGTCCTGACCACTGAAGGCAATAAAGTACAGACTCCAAAGGGATAGTATTCTATTGCGGTGTAGACTAAAGGACTTGCAGAAAGTCCAATTCATGGGTAGTGTTAATTTTAGTTCTTATTTTATCTGCCTAATCCCTAGTAGTACAGTAAGGAATTTTCAGAATTATGTTTGTGCTACAACTGTCTGCCTCTCGTTATTTGAAAAGGAATATGCAGAGCCATGGCATTTTGACATCTGTCCACATACTGGTATGGTAGTTAGGGATAATGAGAATCATTCTAGTGAATAATCTGTTCAGTAGCAGGTGCAGCAGTGAAGAGTATCTAGGATCAGTGTAGTCTAAATCTATTGTTGTAAAAACCCATCTGGTTCTAAAGGGATCAAAGGGTATGGGGCGAACGTGGGAACAGGTTACTGAGTTGGATGATCAGCCATGATCATAACGAATGGCGGAGCAAGCTCGAAGGGCCGAATGGCCTACTCCAGATCCTATTTTCTATGTTTCTATGTTCACTAATGTCCTTTAGGGAAGGAAATCTGCCGTCCTTACCTGGTCTAGCCTACATGTGACTCCAGACCCACAGCAATGTGGTTGACTCTTAACTGCCCTCTGAAATGGCTTAGTAAGCCACTCAGTTGTCAAGGCTAATTAGGGATGGGCAACAAATGCTGGCCTTGCCAGCGATGCTCAGATTCCATGAAAGGATTTTTAAAAATGTAGTCCTGTGTTAAAGCTTCACTGGCTTAACATCCCACTTTTAGGTACATCTAGTGCTTCTCCTGACTTACTCTTCTATACTCCTCATTGAGCTAGGTTTCGTCGTTTGGTTTAACGGCAGTGGTAGAGTGAGGGATATGCCAGACCAGGAGGTGACAGATTGTGGTGGAGTACAATTCTACCTCTGCTGATGGCCCACAGCTTCTCAAGGACACCCAGTTTTGAGCTGCTAAATCTGTTCTGTATCTATCCCATTTAGCATGGTGGTAGTGCCACACAACATGATGGAGGACGTCCTCAGTGTGAAGATGGAACTTTGACCAGAATGTTACACCCCAGACTTTGTCTTCATAATGACTATGCAGTGATCACTCCTACAAATACCGCCTTGGACTTTATTGTTAACATAGAGAAGAGTGTCTAACATCATGCTAGTGATGTTTAGTTTCGTTTAGAGATACAGCACTGAAACAGGCCCTTTGGCCCACCGAGTCTGTGCCGACCATCAACCACCCATTTATACTAATACTACACTAATCCCATATTCCTACCACATCCCCGCCTGTCCCTATATTTCCCTACCACCTACCTATACTAGGGGCAATTTATAATGGCCAATTAACCTATCAACCTGCAAGTCTTTTGGCATGTGGGAGGAAACCGGAGCACCCGGAGGAAACCCACGCAGACACAGGGAGAACTTGCAAACTCCACAGAGGCAGTACCCAGAATTGAACCCGGGTCGCTGGAGCTGTGAGGCTGCGGTGCTAACCACTGCGCCCCTGTGCTGCCCCTTTCCAATCCGTAGAAGAACAGAGAATGATATCTAAAATCGTTGGAGTGCTCAAGTCTATTGTCCTTTAGACTTACAAGGGAAATCCAGAGTTAAGCAGCGGCACAACAGATGAATCCCTAGTATTGATATACGAATACAGTGGACGACAGCAGTGAGGATTCTGACCTGTGGAACTATTTAAAATGGTAAAAATGGCATTGAACTTACATTTGCCTTCTTGATTATCTAAGCTTTCTACCTTTGAAACTGATTCATAAGCTGAGTACTCTAGAAAATCAAATTTCAGCCTTGCTAATTAAGCCTCATTTATAATGCAAATGAAGATGATTAAGAAATATGTTTTTAAGCTGTGGGACAAGATCTCAATTCTGTCATTAAGATACTTTGATGATATAATTATTATGCTAATGCAGAGCCCCCATTACTGCCATGTTCCAACTGAATGAAATTTATATTTGTAGATTAAGTTGATTTGGAAAATGTTTTTTTCATTTAACTCAAGCACTTTAAATACCTCTGACGCAGGCAATGTACAGTGAGAGGATTCTGTTTAATTTGCAAAACAGCAAGTTTTACTATGATAATAAACAAGTGCATGTATTGGAGAGTAAATTTTAACACCCAGTTGGCCATTGCCAAGTTTACTGCTCAGCTGACACTCATCCTCCACTCTTGATCTCACATCATATGGTTCAATTATGTGACTTTCCCTCTATAATACCTCCAGCCCTACAATCCTCCGAGAACTCTGTGTTCCTCCAATTCTGGTCTCTTGTCCATCCCCAACATCCCTCGCATCACCATGAGTGGCTGTGCCTTCAGTTGCCTTGGCCCAAAGCTCGGGAATTCCCTCCCTAATCCTCTCTGCCTCTCCACTTCTGTCTTCTCATTTCCCTCTCCTCAGTTAAGATTTTAATTAAAACATAGCTTTAGACCAAGCTTTTGGTCACCCATTCTAATATCTCCTTCTTTGGCTTGCTCTCCATTATGTTTTGCCTGATCATGCTCTTGGGAAGAACCTTGGGATGTTTCACTATGTTAGAAGTGCTTTATAAATGCAAGTTTTTGTTATTGCAGTCTTTCAGCCTTGATCTATCAGTTGTTCTCTAAGCTATGCTTAACCACCTTGTAAGAATTGGTCATTTTTTTCAATAACATTTGCATGTGGACTTTTGTCCTGATCACGTTGAGGGATGTTAATGAAAGTGAGTCGAACACTTTCTCATGTTGGGCAACTTGTGTCAAATTCAAGCACTCACAAATCAGGTAAAGCACAATTCAATTATAAAGTTCCTATTCTACATCAGCAATATGCCTCAACACAAACATCAAAAGATGACTTACTACTGTATTGATGTGGCAATTCCCTATTTTCCACACCAGCCAGCTTGGGGCTATTTTCACTGGTGCGCCCATACCAAAGAGGAATTGGGTTGAGACCTCTGACGCTCATTTTATGCAGTATCTTAAAGCCAAGAGACAAAGAAAATTTAGTCTGACTTGGATTTCAATCCAACTCTTAGACCTGAAAAGCCACTGTTTGCCCCAGTGGACGACTCATTTTCCACCATTTTAAATGGATGTGTGGTGTTTTCATGGCATGAATGAAAGTGAAAGCAATTCTTTAGTAGTGCTCAAAGTAAATGTGGTTAAAAATAATTTTAAAAATGCTCAGAAATAGAAAGCCTTTGCACTTCCTTTAATGTTTCTTTCTAAATATTTAAATAGTCAACAGCATTATTGCGTAAATGTCCAGGGATAGAGCAAATATAGAATCATTGTATTGTCCAGTGATCTGGATAAGAGATCTGTCAATCTCAAATGATTCCCAGGGTTCGCAGGGAAAGTTCCAATTTAGCACATCACAGTGGGCCGTCAACATATGGTGTGAGTATATAATATATATCTCCTGTAGCTGTTGCTTATGATCAGTCAGAGGTTATGCTATTGAAAAGGTTAGAGGGAGTGATTTGATGAGGAGCACAAACCTCCACTCAAAGGTGATGAGAACAGGTTTGCAAGAGATCTCCTCAGATACGGTGAAGCAACTATTTTTTGATTGATTCTTGAAAAGTAAATAGGGTTTTTCTTGCCCACTGAAGGTAGGTGAATAAATACATTTGTTCCCCTCAGGAACATAAATAAATAAGTCACTGTACGTCCTATATGGTTATTTACCTTTACTGCTTAAGTTGTGAGTTTTTACAATGAGGAGCAAGAAATATATAAACCTAAAAAGAAGTCAATAACAACAACCTGTTGCTCCCAAGATGTTTCACAGCAGTGATATCAAACAAAATTAGACATGGAGTCATATAAGGAGATTTTGGGATAGGTCAGCAAAAGCTTAGTCGAAGAGGTAGGATTAAGGAGCATCTTAAAAGAGCAGAGAGGTAGAGAGACAGAGAGATTTAGGCAGGGAATGCCAGAGCTTAGGACGCTGAAGGCATGCTCCCAAATGTGGAATGATGAAAATCAGGGATGTGCCAGAGGCCAGAATTAGGGAATTGCGGAGATCTCAAAGGATAGTAGGGTTGAAGGAGGTTACAGATGTAGGGAAGGAGTTTTATCAAATTTTCCTTCTTTATCAAAAAGTTGTGCTACAGTGCTTTGTGTTACTAAAAGGCTTTTACAATTAGGAGTATTTTAAATTAAGGACTTGATTTAAATCCTCTTGTCAAGGTTGAATGGTGCTGCAATCCTACCAGAATTTCTATTGCTTACATTTTCTTTGCTTGTTGACTCTGAATCCTGAGATGAACATAAATGAAAGAAATGCAACCGATGTAACCACTTTGAATCCATTTAATTAGTACGGTCCTTATCTATTCTGTGTGATTCACTGCAGCTGGACAAGAAATTTGCATGAGTTCTACAGAATGATGCTTGAGTGTGACATTGAAGTGTGATGCCAAAGTGCGACAGGCCCAACACTCACCAGATACAAGACTCTCTCTATAAAAAATAATATATCCCCATGCACTTCCTGTCAACATTTTTCATTATTAATTCCTATGTCCATATTAATAATGAAAACTGCCGAAGTAAACTTGTCATACTGTAATTACATCCTTCTCCCCAATGGAACTAAAAGTCAGGACTGAATGTAGAACTTTAAAATGTGGACTGAATTATGTCTCTGTGCCCTAGCCTAATTGTTCCCCAGCCTTTAACCCCCTTCTCCCCTGAGTACCACGCTTGGTCCTGACTTCCTGCTAACACAGACAGTATAATGTATTTTACTATTCTTAATGCTACAAGGAGGTTTACTGAATAAAGTCAAACGTGAACTGAAATTTACTGTTAATGTTGCTCTGTTCATTCAATAAACAATAAAATAAAGCAGTCTATTGATTTACAGTCGACTTCATCTCACTAAATGTGATTCAATCCACTCTTTAGAAGTTCAGAGAAGCAATGTGGAGAGACATGTGGGATGACTGTGGCCAGTCCATGTAACAAGGGTATTATTTTTATTGCTACAGCTCCCTGGGAAATGCTATCATATGAGTAGACATTAGTCAGTAAAGATAAACTCCTGATCAATAGACGTGCTGAAAGTCCCGAGACACTAAACGCAGAATCGTTAATAGCAAGTGTGAACACATTATTACCATTCTTCCAACTGATTCTGCTAAAACCAGGATTAAGCTTTCTGATTTTAGGGTTAGCATGGGGCTGGGAGCAGACTCAATAGTAACTTTCAGAAAGGAATTAGATTATTTCTTGAAGAGGAAGAAAATTGTAGTGCTAAGGGGAAAAAGTGAGCGGAATGGGACTAATTGCTCTTTCAAGGAGCTGGCACAGGTACAATGGTCCGCATTGCCTCCTTCTCTGCATAAGATTCTATAATCTGATTAAACCCAAAAATTAGCACGAAAAGATAATTTCCAAAATTGGAGCTAAAAGCAATGTGATAGAAGCAGAGTTCCATCTTGCTAATAACCCATAAAACCTTCACATTATATAGTTTGTAAAAAAAATCTAAATCAACCAATATCCTGTGAATTAAAACTAAAACTTTGCAGTTGCATTTGGAAAGAATCTTTTGTCCTTGTTGAGATGGGGTTGTGGGGTGGGTTAGTTAAGTCAGTGCAAGGGATATATACTTCTTTGTGACTATCTAGCCAGATAATCTTCCCAAAGTGGGTGGAGTGGAAAGTCATTACATATTAATTGCTTCTGGAATTCTCCACTGGGTTTTTAAAACCTGCAGATACATAGCAGCCATGAAGAGTTGTTCTTAGGACCTAACTATTTGGCATGAAAGATAAAATTCATTTAAATGTTAGAAGTTGGTAGTTTGTGCCATAACTGCCTGAAAACCAAACTTGGCTAAAGACATGTTTACTTGCCTAATGCAAAATGACTGCTTTGATCTGGAATGACTTTCTGTATTTGTTACTTCAACCACATGCCTTACTATGCTGCCTCAGTAAGGCAGGAATCTATGAACTAAAGCATGTTCATGTTACAATCTTCAAATACTCAGCTCAAAGATTTTTGAATCAAGCAATTTTGCTATATTTCTCTATTCCTTTCTCTTCTGTGTAATTATAAGATTGCAAGTAAACTGTTGCTGGTTTTAGCCTGGATGATAGAGAGCTGACTGGTGTTTTCAGCTTTTTGGGGAGAACAGGTGGACAACCCACGCAACCTTCAGTGCAAGTATCTTGGTAACTATAGACGCCGTGACATGTTATTCTCATTAAAAATACATTTAAGGGTGTAGGTTTCAGATCATAGGAAGGGCAGGTCTGCCTACAGAAACTGTACTTTTCTCTAATAAAGGGAGTTAGGAGAAAGCCTAAATAGTAACTTTGAACACAGTGTGGTTGAAGTACAGCAGTGTTGTCACTTTCCCTATTTGACACAGGGAACATTTCATTTTCTTTCCATACTTAGAGATAGCTTCAATATTAGGCATATTTTCAGGCAACTCCATTGCATACAGATGGCAGAAAGAATTTCAGCAAGAGAGGAGGCCCTGAGGATGTAATAAATGAAATGCATTAAATATGTTTTCATTAATGGTCATGAAGATAGTTACAGAAATGTGTTATTTACTCATAGTTATTAACAGAAATAGGAACGTTTGTGATGGGGTGGGGATCAGGTTTCACATATTTGTCAATTTAACAACCTCGCGCCCCCACCAACCCTCTACCACCCATCATGGGAGGATTAAAATCCCCCAAAAGTTTTCTTATTATGGCTAATTCTGCTATTGCTGTGGGGAGTTTCTGTCACAGTGAGAGTAGGTCACAGAACAGAGAGCACAATGTTCTGACCCTATTTCCGACAGGTCCTCCCTCTGAGTGTGACCTCTTGCTGGGAGCATAACATCATGGCAGTAATGCTATTCTACTCGACCTTTTACCTGAATAAGCCTGAATTTGCCCACATAGAGTCATAGAATCATAGAATGGTGACAGCAGAGAAGGAGGCCATTAGGCCCATTGTGTCTGTTAGTTCTCTGCAAGAGAAACTCAGCTCGTCCCACTCCCCCTCCTTTTCCCCTTAGCCCTGCAATTTTTTTTTTCTCCTCAGAAAGTTATCTAATTCCCTTTTGAAAGCCATGTTTGTATATGCTTCCATCATACTCCCAGGCAGTACATTACAGATCCGAACCACTCACTGCGTTAAAAAAAAAGTTTCCTCATTTCACCCAACTAACTTTTTGAGTTGAATTTATGAAAGACAAAATCTGAAAGCTTGAATATATGGCAGGAAATGACACAGTCATCTTCAGTTCATAACAGATGAACGGAAGGGAAAACAGATGAACAACACCAGCTGGGAGTAAGTTTTCTCGGGAGTTAAATGCTTTGCTCATAACTGAAACAGCTAAAACGTGCCATAACGTTTTATGAGGTAACCTTTCCAATTTGATCAGTGGTTGTGATATTTAGAAAACAAACAAATAATATGATACTTGTCTTAATCCCAAATGTACTGCAGCTCTTTATTGGTATGATAGTGCAAGGATAATAGATTCCATACTGAAGGAAAGCATCAAATATTCTGCCCGGGGCCTATTACTTCTCTCTACAGCCTGTGTGCTTCTTGTACCCTGCGATCATCAGTAACAGTTCAGTCCCCTGGCTCCTTCCTCCACGTTATGTTACCAGTGGATGAAACATGCATGATTTCAGTTGATAGTTTTCCCATTTTCTTTTTCCTGTGTGGTGGAACACATCACTAAAAATATAGAAATAAAAATTTCTTATTTAGATATTTGAATTGAATACCTTTGCAGTTTTACACTTTAAAATCTGGGTGGGGTGGGAAGTGTATATATTGTGATACACAAGGCATCACAATTCTGTGGGACAAAGTGGATGGACCAGGGACTCTTTCTCTGTCCGCCAGTGTTTGAATTTGTACAACACAATTAGGCCATTAAGGATCATGACTCTTGCCCCTTACTGTCATTGTTTAACACCTATATGTTATCTTTCCCATATTTATTCCCTGGTTATTCTTCCCTCGGCCTCCACCCCACCCCACCTCCGTGAAATACAGCAACTCTCTTGAATCTGAAAACCCGTGACTCTATTTTTAAAATGTCGACCTTTTAGTGACTGTCAACAAGTGGCACTGGAAATGTCCTGAGCACTGATTATTTTTGGCTGTTTTTTATTCATCCATGGGATATGGGCATCACTGAAAAGGCCGGCATTTATTGCCCATCCCTAATTGCCCGTGAGAAGTCAGTGGTGAGCTGCCTTCTTGAACCATTGCAGTCTGTGTGGTGAAGGTACTCCCATGGAGCTGTTAGGTAGGGAGTTCCAGAATTTTGACCCAGTGATGATGATGGAATAACAATACATGCCCAAGTTATGATGGCAAGTGACTTGGAGGGGATGGTGTTAAGATGCATCTGTTGCTGTTGTCCTTCTAGGGTTCGGGAGGTATTGTCAAATGGTGAGCACAGGGGCACTAAGGCAAAAGGTAGAATGTTATGCTAGTTTATAAAAAAAGCTAACTTATTTTAAAGTTATGAAGGCTGAAAGAAAGAAGAGTGCCTTTTTAAGTCATTTAAATAATGTAACTGATGGACATGCTTTTGCTCAGGAATCAATACATGTTTAGTTCCATATTCTTATCCACGTTCAGTCTTTCAATAGAGAATGCATTACATTTGTAAGTGCAATACAAGTGAGATGCATGAGGACGGTTAAGAAGCAAAAAAAAGCAGAAAGGATGTTTCCAAACATAAAAGAGATGTCCTGAGGGCTGGTTAAAGTAGCTCAAGATCGACAGCCGAAGGAGAAGGCAGTTAAGGGAGGTGGGGAGGGGCATCTGGCTGAAATGTATAAAATATTAAAGCAGTTTAGATAAGGTAATTCTTGAAGATTGGTTTAAAGGAAGGATAATAGGAGCTGAAGTCATGAATATAAACTTACGAAAGATACATTTAGAATGGGTACCGTAAGGAATATCTTCATGTGATGGATAATAAATGTCTAGAACAATCTAAGAGAAAGTGTTGTACAGCTGGAGACTTCAGAGACATTCAAAGCACAATTGAATGCTGACTGAAAGAGTCAGAGTGCTAGATTATGAGCTTTGGTGAGTCAAATGGCCCTTTCTCTTACATTTTTGATGTTTATGTGCTTCATGCTGAAGTTATCAATATTCCTTATCTAAGGAGGCCCATGTGCCAGATATGTCAGTGTTAGTGAAGTTGTCACTGTTATTTAGCTCCAATTGCAAATGATTGATGGGCAATTTGGTGAGGTGAGGCTCCCAGTACAGAGTTTCACTGGATGAGAGTGGAGGTCCAATTTAGTACACCATAGGGCCAATTTTGCAGCAGTTCAGAACAGGAGGACATAGATAGAAGATTAAATATTAGAGTTAGAACATAGAACATGATAAACTTTTTTACACAGCGGGCTGTGAGGCTGTCGAATGCATAACCGGAGTTTGTGACTATGGCTGGGAATTTCCTCTGAAATGTTCCCACTTTGTCACTGTAATTTGCCCGAATGTGGGAGAAACCTCATTAATCTGTGTAACTGGAATTTCTGTCACCCTTCTGGCAATGCTAAGGTTGTGGAGCAGTGAAATTTCAGGCCAATGTCAATATTTAAGTATGGGTTGGATAGATGACTGAAGGACAAGGGAACAAAGAGATATGGGCACTGGGCAGGCACTTGGGATTAGGACTACTGTTCTTATGGAGGAAAAGCACCAACATAGACTGGTTGGGCTAAACAGCCTGTTTCTGTGCTGTAATTTCAATGTAATCTTCATCTGTCTAGTAAAGCTTTGCACTGGGAGCAGAATCTTACAAAATTACCTCTTAATTCTAAATTCTCTGAACAAGCCTTTGTAGTCAGAAAAAGCTATAAAGGACACTGAACAAATTTATTTTTAACCAACTCATATATCTCAAATAATCTCAATAACTCAAAAAACAATTTTTCCCCAGACTGGAAGAAGGTATACATTGAGTCATAGTCATTTACGGCACAGAAGGAGGCCATTCCCATCGAGTTCATCCCAGCTCTCCACAGAGCTGTTCAGTCAGTCCCACTCCCCTGCTCGATCCCTGTAGCTCTGCAAGTTTATTTCCTTCAAATGGCTCTCCAATTTCCTTTTGAAGTCATTGATTGTCTCCACTTCCACCAACCTTGTGGGCAGCAAGTTCAAGGTCATTACCACTTAGTATTCCCCAGGGGTCAGTTCCAGGACCACTGCTTTTCTTGACCATTATTAATGACTTGGACTTGCATGTGCAGAGCATAATTTCAAAATTTGCAGATCATGCAATATTTGGAAATGTAGTGAACAGTGGGGAAAATTGTGATATGCTTCAGGCAGATATAGACAGGATGGTGGAATGGGCAGACATGTAGCAGATGAAATTTAATGCAGAGAAGTGCGAAATAATACATTTTGGTACGAGAAAAGAGAAGAGGGAATATAAATTAATGGGTGAAATTCTAAAAGGGTGCAAGATCAGAGAGACTTGTGGGTATATGTGCACAAATTGTTGAAGATGGCAGAGCGGGTTGAGAAAGTACGCAAAAAGGCATACCGGTTCATGGGTTTTATAAATAGAGGCATAGAGTACAAAAGCAAGAAAGTTATGATGAATTTTTATAAAACACAAGTTTGGCCACAACTGGAGTATTGAGTCTAATACTATTTTGTTAATATCCCTACCTATTGTTATTTTCTCCTCTTTGTTCATTCTACCAAGTTCCTAACCCATATTAAATCATTCACAATCATGTATGTGCTAAAAAGAATTATGCATCCAATAATTTCACTTAAGCAACATGCATAACAGGGCTAAGTGAGAACCTAACGTTAAACAAAATTGATCAGATAATTTGAATTGAGTGATTAAAAATTAAGAGTAGATTGTTGACCGAACACTGGCTCCAATTTGCTCCTCACACCTTTATTTAACTGAAATCAGTTTTGAGATAACAGGAAAACTTCTCACAATTAATACCATTCAATAATTTTAACTAAATGGCTTGTGTCTTAAGTGTCTGTCATTTCTCTACTGTTGTTATCTTTGTGACCCTTCCCAATGCTTTGCACATCATTCCAGCAATGGGTTAAACTTAATTTCCTGTCTCCAAACCCTTGTGTTTTGTGGTAAGAGCATTTATCTTAATATCTACATCCCTGATTAATTGGCAGATAGCCCTTCTCCAAAGGGAGGCAGTCTGTCAACGTCAACTACAAACTACAACTGTCCCCTGGGGCCAAACCCAGCCCTTAAATACAAGCTGCAACAAGCATCACCTGCTCTCTATTTACTCTGAAGTAAGTCCTGGTTAAATTAAAGGAACCAGAATTTTTAACATTGTCATGCCTGATTCTTTGCATCTGTCCACATTTATTTGTCACATTCATCCATTAACCTCCTTACAGGTTAAATTATTTAGAGGGATGATTTAGTCAATGCTTTCTTTATTTAATCAATAAATATTCAATTGACTGCTTTGCAATCTCTGACTGGATTGTTTAGAAATGGTTACTAAAATGTAATTCATGAATGAAGATCTGGAAATTGCGGAGAATTAGGTTTGCAACTCTTGCGGGCATTTCCTGCACTGTGGTTCCTTTTGCAACCCTTCCCAATGCTTTTCACATCATTCAAGCAATGGGTTAAAACTAATTCCTCCCTCCACACCTCTTTGTTTTCTCATCACATGACCTCCTGCTTCCAACTGCCTTGTCTGGTCAAACAGCCTTTTTCTCTTGACCAATGTTTTTATAACAAAATTATTCAAAGTAATTGAAAAAAAAAATGCACAATTTTCTAATGCTCATGAGATTTATCTTCTGGATTGCTTGCAGCAGGGTCCATGCGATTAATCTTTAATTCCTAGAGACTTCATGGCATTCTTGGAGAGTTTGCAAACCTACTTAGAATATGCAGCGAGTGTTTTTAGACAATATGTAATTATTCTATCCAAGACCAAAGATTTAGGCCTATAGTTGGATTGCAATGGTTTCCTCGTGAGCTGAATTGTAGTGAGCAATTACTGAGAGCAAGCAAGCTTGTCTCAATAGAATTCATTCAAATCTTGTTGCAGTAACTTCTGTGAAAGCATAAGTGAAACTGAAGAGCTTGTGGTTAGGCTTTTTGTTCAAATTTATCATTGTTCCAATTATCAGTAAGTACTTCTTCTCTGAATACTAAATTTTTGCACACATTCTGATTCTATTTTGTCCCTCTCTCTGGAAGGCATTGCCTGGAGTTCAATTCCTAGAGGGCAGCAGTTTTTCACTAATTCAGCCAATGGACATTCTTCAACAGTAAGACGACGAGTATTAGGTGGATATCATATCACAATCAAGCCCAGTTTGCAGCAGTAAAACACCTATAGGGTGATTGGGAACAATGGCTCAGACTGATTTATCTCCTTCTCAATTTAATACCATTTGTAGCGTTCCCCCCATGACATGCCCTGGTGGACTGCCATTGTCATGCTGGTTCTGATTATGTAACTTAAACCTGAGTCATTCCTGTTACTAAGGACCGCGCCATGTGGTACAATTAATCATTCAGCCATTAGGGGACCAAAAGAAGCTGATTTATATTTTTGAATAATTTGTGGCCAAAAATTCTGGCCCATATCAAGAACAGAGAATGGATGGATCAGCAGGCTTAAGCAGAAATTTGGGTGGCGCTCAGTTTCCTGTTTTTTCTATGCAACTATTTTATGGCTGGGGGAGCATAGGTGGATCTTCAGCCCACATTCCACATCAAGGGGGCATGGTTGGATAAGTCCCTGGTCTCCCAGGATTTCCTTCCAGTTAACCTTATAAAGCTTTCTTGGAATCATCACCAGCTGAGAGATGGTGTGAGCTGTATTTAGGCCTTTTGAAAAGCTACAAGACTTTGGTAGGGAAAGGTAATCGATCATAGAGGAGATCAATTACTTTTCAGAGGTATGAGAAAGACTCCTTTCAGAGCTGAAGACCATTTCTTTAAATGCTTCATTAAAATGTAATGAACAGGTGGTTAGCACTACAGCCTCACAGCTCCAGCGACCCGGGTTCAATTCTGGGTACTGCCTGTGTGGAGTTTGCAAGTTCTCCCTGTGTCTGCGTGGGTTTCCTTTGGGTGCTCCGGTTTTCTCCCACATGCCAAAAACTTGCTGGTTGATAGGTTAATTGGCCATTATAAATTGCCCCTAGTATAGGTAGGTGGTAGGGAAATATAGGGACAGGTGGGGATGTGGTAGGAATATGGAATTAGTGTAGGATTAGTATAAATGGGTGGTTGATGGTCGGCACAGACTCGGTGGGCCGAAGGGCCTGTTTCAGTGCTGTATCTCTAAAGCTAAACTAAACTAATAAATGATCAAAAAGACTGGCCTTTATATCCAGAGAAATAGAATACTAGGGGGTAGAAGTCATGCTTCAGTTATACAAAGCCCTGGTTAGACTAAATTTGAACTGTTCTGGGAACTGCATCTTGGGAAAGATACATTGGCTTTGGAGAGAGTGCAGTGTTGATTATAAGAATAATACATGGGCTTCAATGTTTAAACTATACGAAGAGATTAAACAAACTAAGATAGTATTCCTTATAATTTCAAAGGTTAAGTGGTAATTTGATCGAAGTTTTCAAGATGTTAAGGGGAGCAGAGAGGGTAGATTGGCAGAAACTATTTCTGGTAGTTAAGGAGTTTAAAATGAGGAGATGTAGTCAAACAATTAGAGGCAGACCTTTCAGGAGTGAAATTAGGAAACACTTCTTCACACAAATGGCAGTAGAAATTTGGAACTCTATTCTGCAAATGTCAATTAATGCTAGATTAATTGTTAATTTTAAAACTGAAATTGATAGATTCTTGTCAGCCGAAGGCAATAGCGGATATGGGGAAAGGACAGATATATGGGTTTAGAACGCAGATCAGCCATGATCTCATTTAATGGCAGAACAAACTCGAGGGCTGAATGACCTACTCCTGTTCCTATGTCCTATGTTCAGCTCTAGAAAAGGCCTAGGAGACTGCAAGCAGAGCAATCTTGAGAAGCTCTGCCTTTTGAGGGTGGATTGGGGTCTGCACCATTGAACTTCCTTTGTACGTGCTTGTGCCAACACTTACCAAACAAATTATTTTGTCACCAAAATTCACAACAAAGTCAGAATCCTCCAGTTCACTTAGGACCCATTCCAGCTCAGGTTCACTGGCAGAACAGGACTATCAGAATTTCAACCCGTTTGTATTCATGTTGTGGAGTGGACATCTCACTGATTGTATCTGGCCCTCTAATAGGTAAAATATATTCTTGGAGCAGTCACTGTATTTTGGATTGCTGATGCCACCTAAAAATATCTTTATTGAAGAGCTGTGCTTCTCACAGTGGCATTATGCAAGTCATATAACTTTCAGGAAATGCTTTGACATGATTTGTATCATTACATTGCAATGCCTGACAAACGTAGGAAAGAGGTTTGGAAGACACTTTTATAAAAGACAATGCTATTTAGATATATGTCTACAGTCTAGTTTGTCCACAGCATATCCAGGTTTGATTTATTGATGCAGGAACTAAGCTGCGGCGGAAATCTCTTCTTCATATTGAGTGCAAGAGAAGGGCACAAAGGAATTTATATTTGGTTGCATTGGGCAGAATATTATGCCCTTTGAAAAATTTCAGGCGCGGGAACCATTTTCAGGTCTTGACATTGCACGGGTCAGAGGTACACCGACAGTGGAATCTCCTGGGAGACAGCCAATTGGCAGGGTGCTGCTAAAGCAGGTAGGGTAGCGTGAGGGTGCCTCAAAATAGAGGCACCCTTGGAAACTTGAATACTATTTGAAAAAACGGAGGGCCCACAGTTCATAGGACCATCAGTGTGGAAGGGAAACCCTTCCACTGGAAGGGTTATGGCTGAGGATATGGCCTTTGCACTTTTGCGGTACATTCATGGGGCCAGTGACAGGACACCCCAACGGCCCTCCTGCCTGATGGCAGGAGGCCGCCTCCAAGTCGCTGCTGGCCTCCCAGCTCAGTGGAGGGCCAGTCCAATGCTGAGAATATCCCGGCGACATCAGCATGACATGTTAGGTGGTAGCTTCAATAACAAGTACACACCCTGTTACTGATACTTAGGATCACGCCCTCACTTAAGAAGCAATGATTGGCATAACTTTATCAACTGAGAACTGAGCAGTATATAACAACAACTTACATTTATATAGCACCTTTAACATAGCAAAATTTGACACCAAGTCACAGAAATATCAAGACATTTGTGAATTTGATAAGGACCATTTCTGTACTGTGGTAGGGGTGGAAAGCCGAGTGGAGAGAATCCAGATGAGTACGGTCTTGGCGACAACACTTTTAAGGACTTCGGAGAGGAAAGAGAGGTTGGAGATGGAGGTGGTAGCTTGCAAAGACAGAGGATTCAAGGTTGGGGTTTTTTGAGCAAAGGGAAGATGACGGCAGATTTGAAAGGATGGGGGACAGTGTCTGAGGAGAGGGAACCATTAACATCAGCTAACATGGGGTCCAGGAAGGGAAGTTGCATGGGCAGAAGTTTGGGGGGAACAGTGTCGAGACAGCAGGATCTCATGGACAAGACAAATTTGGTGAGGGCATAGTGGGAGATAGGAGAGAAATTAGAGAAAGATGCAAGATTAAGGCAGGGAAGAACTTCAGGGAAAGTTTGGCCTGGTGGACTAGGAGAAGGGAGAGAAATGGCAGAGGCAACTGAATGGATAGCTTCAATCTTTGTGACAAAGCTCTTTGTACTTGTTGTTGGAGGTGAGGGCGAAAGAGGCAGAGAAGGGTGTGCTTATAACAGAGTCGTGGCCTACGTGCTTCAACTTTCAAGGGCACAATGCAGAGAAAGCCATTAAAAGAATTGTGATGAGGCTTTTCTCAAAACCAATCATGATTCTTTTTCACTTTGGTTGCTTTTTAATTAATGTTGAGATTAGCCTGTAAAGCTGAAAAAAGGGTTCCAGGTGATTATTTTGTAAAGAAAACATTAATTTTACTCAGTGAAATTGGGTGCACATTGAAAACCTTCCAAGCGTGAAGAGAAGGTGTGGCAGACTAAACCAAGTCAATAAAGGTTCCTTTAAAAGCAAGGTGCAGCTAGACATGTGGCAGATAATCTGATGGGAATTTTTATCTGAATCCCATTCTGGTGAGAGGTAACCTTTACTCGTACCAAGCATGTAGAATACAGATAGGTTTATTCAATTACCCAAACATAGGTAATTTCAACTCATTGCAGCAATGCATTATTGATTATGATTAATGCCTTGGCAGACTGTACTGAACCTTTTAACAATAACCTATCTCAGGAGAGTAATTGATCATTGAGAAAATCTATGAAAAGCAGAATTAATAACTTTTTAATATTCTTTAATGATTCACTTGTCTGGGAAGTTTATGAATTATAAAATCTTTAACTAACTCCATTCACATAATAGCTTCTTACTCATTCTTGACCAAAGTGATTCTTTTTGTGTTTAACTAATAGAATTATTTTTCATTCTTTTAGCCACAGAGAAATTGCAAAATGTATCTTTGTAGCCAACACAAAGCCTTCAAACACTAAATTATGATCAACAGAGAATGCTTCAGTGTTTTTATTTACTCTTTCTACCATTAGAAAGTGATCTCATTTCCTTTCCATAATCCACCAGGTCCTATTTATTACACTGCTATTGGAAATTACAGACATTTTTTTGTTGTTGTTGTGCAGGTAGAGCAACTACATAGATCCAGTATGATACCACATATATAGAACACAAGGGAGATTAGCTGCAAAAGGGAAAAAGTACAGAACTGTATTTACAAATGGGGTCCAGTGAACTGACTGCATAGACACAAGTAACAAAGTCGGGTGCAAAAATTACAGCAGGATCTGTGTGAGGCTCCAGTGCAGTACTGAGTGACTGATGCACTATAAAAGATACCATCTTTCAGATGAAATGTTAAACTAAGGTCTCTCAGGTGGCACTATTTTGAAGAATAAAATAGTTCTGATGAAGGGCCATTGACCTGAAATGTTAACTCTGCTTCTCTCTCCACAGATGCTGCCAGACCTGCTGAGTATTTCCAGCATTTCTTGTTTTTATTTCAGATTTCCAGCAACTGCAGTATTTTGCTTTTAATTTAATAAAATAGTATCCTGGCCAATATTCATTGCTAAACCATCACCTAAAAACAGGTGATTTGGCTATTATCGCATTGCTATTTGTGGAACCTTGCTGTACCCAAATTGGCTGCTATATTTCCTATATTACAACAGTGACTACACTTAATAGGGTGTAAACCTCTTTGGAATATCCTGAGGCCATGAAATGTGAAATATAAATTCAAGTCTTTCTTTCTTTAATAAAAGCAGAAAATGCTGCAAATACTCAGCAGACAGGCAGCATCTGTGGAGACAGTTAACGTTTCAGGTCAGTGACCTTTCAGCAGAACTAGTCACTGACCTATAACTCTGATTCTCTCACCTCAGATGCTGACTGGCCTGCTGAGTATTTCCAGCAATTTCAATGTTTATTTCAGATTTCCAGCAACCACAGTATTTTTCTCTTTCTTTGCATTCTATTGTTCTCTTTCATTTTCTTTTGTTTGTAAGAACACTCATGCGACAGTTGTGCAGAGACTCAATGCACTTGTTAATGTGGCATTGAGACCATTAATAGAAAAAAATTGCATCTGAGACAAATGAAGCATGTAAGGATATCTCTTATTCACAGCACACTCAGTAGTTTCTTTACTAAGAGCTTTCTTTACCATAGTATAATCAAAACAGAGATTCTTTTTTATTCGTTAAGCGATGTGGGCATCGTGGTTAGGCCAGCATTTATTGCCTATCCCTAATTGACCATGAGAAGATGGTGGTGAGCTGCTTTCTTGAACCTGCAGTCCATGAGGGGGAGGTACACCCACAGTACTGTTAGGAAGGGAGTTCCAGGATTTTGACGCAGCGACAGCAAAGGAACAGTGATAAAGTTCCAAATCAGGATGGCGTGCGGCTTGGAGGGGAACTTGCAGGTGGTGGTGTTCCCATGCATCAGTTGCCCTTGTCCTTCTAGATGTTAGAGGTCGTGGGTTTGGAAGGTGCTGTCTAAGGAGCCTTGATGTGTTGCTGCAGTGCATCTTGTGGATGCTACACACTGTTGCCACTGTGAGTTGGTGGTGGAGGGAGTGAATGTCTGTGGATGGGGTGCCAATCAAATGGGCTGCTTTGTCCTGGATGGTGTCGAGCTTCTTGAGTGTTGTTGGAGCTGCACCCATCCAGGCAATGGGAGAATATTCCATCACACTCCTGACTTATGCCTTGTAAATGGTGGACAGGTTTGGGGAGTCAGGAGGTGAGTTACTCACGCAGGATTTCTAGCCTCTGACCTGCTCTTGTAGCCACGGTATTTATATGGCTACTCCAGTTCAGTTTCTGGTCAATGGTAACCCCCAGGATGTTGATAGTGGGGGATTCAGTGATCATAATGTTATTGAATGTCAAGGGGAGATGGTTAGATTCTCTCTTGTTGGAGATGGTCATTGCTTGACACTTGTGTGACACGAATGTTACTTGCCACTTATCAGCCCAAGCCTCGATATTGTTCAGATCTTGTTGTATTTCCACATAGACTGCTTCAGTATCTGAGGAGTTGCGAATAGTGCTGAACATTGTGCAATGGTCAACGAACATCCCCACTTCTGATCTTATGATTGAAGGAAGGTCATTGATGAAAAGCTGAAGCTAGCTAGGCCTAGGGCACTATGCTGAGTATCTCCTGCAATGATGTCCTTGAGTTGAGATGATTGACTTCCAACAACCAAAACCATCTTCCTTTGCACTAAGTATGACTCCAACCAGTGGAACATTTTCCCCCAATTCCCATTGACTCCTGTTTTGCTAGGGCTCCTTGATGCCATACTCGGTCAAATGCTGCCTTAATGTCAAGGGCAGCCACTCTCACCTCACCTCTTGAGTTCAGCTCTTTTGTCCATGTTTGAACCAAGGCTGTAATGAGGTCAGGAGCTGAGTGGTCCTGGCGGAACGCAAACTGAGCGTCACTGAGCAGGTTATTGCTAAGCAAGTGCCGCTTGATAGCACTATCAATGACACTTTCCATTACTTTACTGATGATCGAGAGTAGACTGATGGGAGGGGAATTGGCTGGGTTGGATTTGTCCTGCTTTTTGTTTACAGGACATACTTGGGCAATTTTCCACATTTCCGGGTAGATGCCAGTGTTGTAGCTGTACTGGAACAGCTTGGCTCAGGGCGCAGCAAGTTCTGGAGCACAGGTCTTCAGTACTATTGCCAGAATGTTGTCAGTATCCAGTGCCTTCAGTCATTTCTTGATATCACATGCAGTGAATTGAATTGGCTGAAGACTGGCATCTGTGATGTTGGGGATTTCAGGAGGAGGCCGAGATGGATCATCCACTTGGCACTTCTGACTGAAGATGGATGCAAATGCTTCAGCCTTATCTTTTGCACTGTTGTGCAGGGCACCCCCATCATTGAGGATGGGGATATTTGTGGAGCCACATCCTCCTGTTAGTTGTTTAATTGTCCACCACCATTCATGACTGGATGTGGCAGGACTGTAGATCTGATCCATTGGTTATGGGATCACTTAGCTCTGTCTATCACATGCTGCTTACACTGTTTAGCACACAAGTAGTCCTGTGTTGTAGCTTCACCAGGTTGACACCTCATTTTGAGGTAGACCTGGTGCTGCTCCTGGCACGCCCTCCTGCACTCTTCATTAAACAAGGGTTGATCCCCCGGCTTGATGGTAATAGTCGAATGTGGGATATGCCGGGCCATGAGGTTACAGATAGTGCTTGAGCACAATTCTGCTGTTGCTGATGGCCCACAGAGTCACATGGATGCCTAGTTTTGCATTGCGAGATCTGTTCAAAATCACCATTTAGCACGATGGTAGTGCCACTCAACACGATGGAGAGCACCCTCAGTGTGAAGATGTGACTTTGTCTCCACAAGGACTGTGCAGTGGTCTCTCCTACCAGTACTGTCATGGACAGATGGATCTGCGACAGGCAGATAGGTGAGGATGAGGTCAAGTATATTTTTCCCTCTTGTTAATTCCCTCACCACCTGACACAGACTCAGTTCATAACCCAGTCTGAACTTATGTCCTTCAGGACTTGGCCAGCTCAGTCAGTAATGGTGCTACCGAGCCCCTCTTGGTGATGGTCATTGAAGTCCCCACCCAGAGTACATTCTGTGCCCTTGACACCCTCAATGCTTCCTCTGAGTGGTACTGATTCATCAGCTGATGGGGGTGGGGGGGTGTGGGCAGTAGGTGGTAATCAGGAGAAGGTTTCCTTGTCCATGTTTGATCTGATGCCATGAGAGTTCATGGGGTCTGGAGTCGATGTTGACGACTGTATACCACTGTGCCGCCACATCAGCTGGGTCTGTCCTGCTGGTGGGTACTAAGAGAATTAAGGGATTATGGAGATATTGTAGGAAGGTGGAATTGAGGTAGAAGCCCAGCTCTCGTATTACTGAATGGCAGAGCAGGTTCTAAGGGCCGAATGGCCTCCCTCTTCTCCTATTTCTTATGTTCTACCATTTGCTGCCCTCTTTATTTCGGATTGCTTCTTACGTAACAGGCAGGCTGAATCATCGTGCCTGTAATATACTTGACAAAACATTCGGTTAACGTAATTAACAACTGAGGCTTAACATCAACAACTACTTTGAGATATGTTCCCCAGATGCCTGTCTGTTTGCTTCGAATTAAACCAATATTAGTACAGAGAAGAGCAGAAGATAACAAGAGAAGCATAAGCAAAGATAACAGGAATGCAAGGGTGGAACAAGAATCAAGGGAATATATCAAGTGAGAGATGGAGAAGAGTATGGGAGTGATTTAAAAACAGCAAGCTAGAATGGGGATTTAATCCAAGAAGGAATGCACTGTAAAAGTGAATTAATACAGTTTCTTTGCTTATTCCTTTGCTTGTCTGGTAGTGGTTTTTAATTTATTGAGTGGCAAAGGATTTTGTCAAATGTTCATTATAGGTTTGGGGCTACATTTGGGCTGCACTTCCCTTATCCGTGCCCTTAGAATTATAGAATGGTTACAGCACAAAAGGAGGCCATTCAGCCCATTATGTCTGTGCTGGCTCTCTACAAGAGCTGTTCTCTGCAAGAGCTACTCAGCTAGCTCCACTTCCCCCGCCCCTTTCCCTGTATCCCTGAAAATGTTTTTCTTTTCTGTGGCTTATCCAATTTGCTTTGAAAACCATGATTTAATCTGCCTCCACCACACTCTCAGGTGGTGCTTTTCAGATCATGACCACTAGCTCTGTAAAAAGGCTTTTCTTCATGTCACCATTGCTTCTTTTCTTGATCACCTTTCATTGGTGTCCTCTGGTTCTGAACCCTTTGCCAATGCAAACAGTTTCTCTCCATCTGCTATCTAGACATCTCATGATTTTGAACACCTCTATCAAATCTCCTGTCAACCTTCTCTTCTTTAAGGAGAAAACCCCAGCTTCTCCAATCTATTCATGTATTGAAGTCTCTCAACCCTGGAACCATTCTTGTAAATCTTTTCTGCACCCTCTCTAAAGCTTTCACATCCTTCCTAAAGTGCAGTGCCCAGACTTGGAATAATACTCCAGTTGAGACCGAACCAATGTTTTATAAAGGTTCATGATAATGTTTTTGCTTTTGTACTGCATGACTCTAGGTTATAAAACCTAGAATCCCGCATGCCTTTATAACCACTTTCTCAACCTGTCCCGCCACCTTCATCCATTTGCACATATGCCCCAGGACCCTCTGCTCTGGGAACAACTTTAGAATTTTACCCTTTATTTGATATTGCCTCTCTTCATTCATCCTACCAAAATATATCACTTCATACTTCTCTGCATTAAATTTCATCTGCCACGTGTCTGCCCATTCTACCAGCCTGTCTATGTGCTGTTGAAGTCTATCACTATCCTCCTCACAGTTTACAATACTTTCAAGTTTTGTGTCACTGGCAAATTTTGAAATTGTGCCCAGTCCACCCAAGTCTAGGTCATTGATATATATCAAGAAAAGCAGTGATCCTAGTAATGACCCCTGGGGAATACCTCTGTATAACTTCCTCTAGTCTGAAAAACAACTGTTCACTCCATTCTGTTTCCTGATCACTTAGTTCATTTCGTATCCATGCTGCTACTGGCTCTTCTATTCCATCGGCTTCAACTTTGCTGACAATCCTATTAGGTAGCACTTTATCAAATGCCTTTTGTTTGAGGGAGGCAGTGGCTTAGTGGTATTGTCACTTGACAGTAACCCAGAGACCCAGTGTGTTCCTCAGGCGACATACTTTCAAATCCCACCATGGCAGAAGCTGTAATTTGAATTCAATTAATAAAAAAAATCTGGAATTTAAAAAATGCAATATTAATGATGTCATGAAACCATTGTCGATTGTCGTAAAAACCCATCTGGTTCACTAATGTCCTTCAGGGAAGGAAATCTGCTGTCCTTACCTGGTCTGGCCTACATGTGACTCCAGACACAAAGCAATCTCGTTGACTCTTAAAATGTCCTCTGAAATGGCCTAACAAGCCACTCAGTCGTACGTAACCGCTAAAAAGTCGATAAAGAATGAAACCGGACAGACCACCTGGCATCAACCTAGGCACTGGAAACGACAACGGCAAACCCAACAGCCTGACATAGTCATTCTCACCGAATCATACCTTACAGACACAAACATCACTATATCTAGGTATGTCCTGTCCCACCGGTTGGACAGACCTGGCAGAGGTAGCAGTACAGTGGTATACAGTCGGGAGGGAGTTGCCCTGGGAGTCCTCAACATCGACTCTGGACCCCATGAAGTCTCATGGCATCAGTTCAAACATGAGCAAGGAAACCTCCTGCTGATTACCACCTACCATCACCCCTTCAGCTGATTAATCAGTACCCCTCCATGAAGAACACCACTTGGAGGAAGCACTGAGGGTGGCAAGGGTGCAGAATGCACTTTGGGTGGGGGACTTCAATGTCAATCACCAAGAGCACCACTACTGACTGAGCTGGTCGCGTCCTGTAGGATATAGCTGCTAGACTGTGTCTGCAGCAGGTGGTGAGGGAACCAACAAGAGGGAAAAACATAATTGACCTCATCCTCACCAATCTGCCTGCAGCAGATGCATCTGTCCATGACAGTATTGGTAGGAGTGACCACCGCACAGACCTTGTGGAAACCCTCCATCATGTTGTAGTGTTACAATCACCGTGCTAAATCGTATAGATTTCGAACAGATCTAGCAATGCAAAACTGGGCATTCATGAGGCACTGTGGACTATCATCAGCAACAGAATTGTACTCAAACACAATCTGTAACCTCATGGCCCAGCATATCCCCTACTCTACCATTACCAGCAATCCAGGGGAATCAAACCTGGTTCATTGAAGAGTGCAGGAGGGCATACCAGGAGCAGCACCAGGCATACGTCAAAATGAGTTGTCAACCTAGTGAAGCTACAACCCAGGGCGACTTGTATGCCAGACATGTAAGCAGCATGCGATAGACAGAGCTAAGCAATCCCACTACCAATGGACCAGATCTAAGCTCTGCAGTCCTGCCACCTCCAGTCATGAATCGTGGTGGAAAATTATGCAACTAACAGGAGGAGGTGGCTCCACAAATATCCCCTTCCTCAATGATGGGGGAGCCAAGCACATCAGTGCATTTGCAACAATCTTCAGTCAGAAGTGCCAAGTAGATGATCCATCTCGGCCTCCTCCTGAAGTCCCCAGCATCACAGATGCCAGTCTTCAGCCAATTCAATTCACTGCGCATGGTATCAAGAAATGACTGAAGGCACTGGATACTGCAAAAGCTATAGGCCCTGACAACATTCCAGCAATAGTACTGAAGACCTGTGCTCCAGAACTTACAGCGCCCTGAGCCAAGCTGTTCCAGTAGAGCTACAGCACTGGCATCTGCCCGGCAAAGGGGAATATTGCCCAGGTATGTCCTGTAAACAAAAAGCAGGACAAATCCAACCCAGCCAATTACCCTCCCATCAGTCTATTCTCGATCATCAGAAAAAGTGATAGAAGGTGTCATTGACAGTGCTATCAAGCAGCACTTGCTTCGCAACACCTGCTCAGTGACGCTTATTTTGGGTTCCGCCAGGGCCACTCAGCTCATGACCTCATTAGAGCCTTGGTTCAAACATGGACAAAAGAGCTGAACTCAAGAGGTGAGGTGAGAGTGGCTGCCCTTGACATCAAGGCAGCATTTGATCGAGTATGGCATTAAGGAGTGATTGTTGGAGGTCAATCATCTCAACTCAAGGACATCACTGCAGGAGTTACTCAGGGTAGTGTCCGAGGCCCAACCATCTTCAACTGCTTCATTAATGACCTTCCTTCAATCATAAGGTCAGAAGTGGGGATGTTCGCTGATGATTGCACAATGTTCAGCACCATTCATGACTCCTCAGATACTGAAGCAGTCCGTCTAGAAATGCAACAAGACCTGGACGATATCCGGGCTTGAGCTGATAGGTGGCAAATAACATTCACGCCTCACAAGTGCCAGGCTATGACCGTTTCCAACAAGAGGGAATCTAACCACCTCCCCTTGACATTCAACAGCATTACGATCGCTGAATCCCCCACTATCCACACCCTGGGGATTACCATTGACCAGGAACTCAACCGGAGTAGCCATATAAATACCGTGGCTACAAGAGCAGGTCAGAGGCTAGGAATCCTGCGGCAAGTAACTCACCTCCTGACTCCCCAAAGCCTGTCCACCATCTGCAAGGCACAAGTCAGGAGTGTGATGGAATACTCTCCACTTACCTGGTTGGGTGCAACTCCAACAACACTCAAGAAGCTCAACACCATCCAGGATAAAGCAGCCCGCTTGATTGGCACCCCATCCACAAATATTCACTCCCTCCACCACCGATGCATAGTGGCAGCAGTCTGTACCATCTACAAGATGCACTGCAGCAACGCACCTGGGTTACCCAGGCAGCAACTTCCAAATTCGCGACCTCTACCACCTAGAAGGACAAGGACAGCTGATGCGTGGGAACACCACCACCTGCAAGTTCCCCTCCAAGCCTCACACTATCCTGACTTAGAACTATGTCGCCGTTCCTTCACTGTGACTGGGTCAAAATCCTGAATTCCCTTCCAACTAGCACTGTGGATGTACCTACCACACATGGACTGCAGTGGTTCAAGAAGGCAGCTCATCACCACCTTCTCAAGGGCAATAAATGCTGGCCTATCCAGCGATGCCTACAGCCCATGAAATGAATAAATAAACAAAAAGTCCATGTACACCACATCAATTGCATTCCCTTATCAAATTTCTCTGTTAGCTCATCAAAAAACTCAATCAAGTTAGTTAAACATAATTTGCCTTTAACAAATCCGCGCTGACTTTCCTTAATTGATCCACGTTTGTCCAAGTGACTGTTAACTGTCTCACTCATTATTTTCTGTAAAAGCTTTCCCTTCACTGAGCTTAAACTGACTGGACTTGAGTTACTGGTTTTATCCTTACATCCTTTTTGAACAAGGGTGTAACTGTTGTGATAATGTTTTTACTGCTTGAGTACTCGTTAACATACTGTTGAATATGTAAATAGTTTAGTATACATCATCAGAGGAAGTGATGCAAGCCAACATGTGATATAGTAGTTGGAGCAGTGTTAGTCAACAGTCAGCAGGTGTATCTTAGAACTCTTCTGTTATTTTGTAATGAAGAACCCTTTATTCAACTTACCATTCATCCTCAGTGTTTGGTATGTTTTTGTGTTGAGAACTCAATAACATAGTAACATTTGCCATTCTCCAGTCCTCTGGCACCACCCACCTAAGATTCTGGCCAGTACCTCCACAATTTCCACCTTTACTTCCATCACTATGTTTGGATGCATTCCATCCGGTGCTGGTCACTTAACAACTTTAAGTACAACCAGCCTTTCTATTCCATCCATTTTATCAATTTTTAGCTGAACCAGTATCTAAACTACCTCCTCTTTTACTATGACTTGGGCAGCATCTTCTTCCTTGGTAAAGACTGTTGCAAAGTACTCATTTAGTACCTAAACCATGCTTTCAGCCTCCATGCATAGATTCCCTTTTTGGTCTGTAATCAGCCCACCCCTCCTCTGACACCGCTTTTACTGTTTATATACCTACAGGAGACTTTTGGATTCCCCTTGATGTTAGCTGCCAGTCTCTTTTCATACTCTCTCTTTGCCTTTCTTATTTCCTTTTTCACTTCCCTCTGAACTTTCTATATTGAGCCTGGTCATCACTTGAATTTTAAACCTGACATCTGTCATATGCACCCTTTTGCTGCTGCATCTTACTCTCTATCTCTTTCGTCATAGGCTTTCTGTTCCAGTGATTTCTATTTCAAAACTCCTGCAGCCCTACAACCTTTTGAGATCTTCGCACTCTTCCCATTCTGGCCTCTTGTGAATCCCTGATTTTCATTGCTCCTCCACTGCTGGTTGTACCTTCAGCTGCCTGGGCCCTAAGCTCTGAACTTCTTCCCTAAACATCTCCACCTTTCTCTCCTCCTTTACGATGCTACTTAAAACCTGGCTCTTTGACAAAATTTTTGTCCACCAGTCTTAACTTCTCCTTAAGTCACTTGGTGTCAAATATTGTTTGCTAACATTCCAGTGAAGTGCCTTAGGATGTTTTACTATATCAAAATGCAAGTTGCTGTTGCTTTTGTGGACCTTGGCATTGTTAAGCATATAATAATTATTGTGTCTAGACACAATTTGGGCCCAGAAAAAACATGGCTACAGATATATATTCATACTGATATATTATCTTAAAGTTGAGCTTTTCTTGTGACAGACTTAAAAATCAGCAAAACACTAACATTTCATGCCAGTAATAGGATATCTCACTGCTTTACACAATGAAGCAACCTTATTCAGCACAGGACACAGAAATCACAGTGATACACTCTCTGCCCAGGGAACTGCACCACCAGAGGCCCTTCCTTGGGGAATTGTCACTGTTCACCTTCTAGGTGGAGACTCACTATTTTATACCTTTCCATATGACTGTTGCCATGGGTTTGTAACTACTAGCATCTTACCAGTTGTCTCCTTTCCTGTTTGCATGCACTTTGATTCACAGCAAGTGGTAAATCAGATGTTTAGTTTCTTCCAGTCTAACAATTCAGGCTTTGTCCTTCTTATCAATACCTTATCCAGCACATACTTTTGTGTAACTTGGTAAGCTATCTATCACTTGGAACCTGGCAGCTCTAAAGTCTCTCCCTTAGTTATATATCTTGATTGGTTATTTGAAGTTGGGGCATTCATAGTGCCCTCCAAACTTGACTGGCCTAGTGTTAAGCATATATCTATATTCCAGTAGGGTGGTGAGGGAGTGCAACTGTGGGCTCGGTTTTAACTCTGTGCAAGTGGGATAGTTTTGTGATAGAATCTAGGTGTAATAGGCTTAATTGGGTAGAATTTAGATATAGTTAATATATTATACCTTTTAGAATTAGAGATTGAATAACTGGTCAGTTTTCAAGACTCACTGACATTCCCCTTTATTAAGAAGGTAGAGTTAGAAATTTCAAGATCTTTCAAGGTCCCTGTTACAATAGAATGTGAACAAGAAACACCTTTTAAGTTGTAAAATCTCTTTCAGAGTTTCTGTTGCCAGGGAATTGGAGGATAAACACACTTTGAAATATCCTGTGTGACATCAGTAAAAAGTAGCAATAAACTTAATTGATAGTGTTGGTGATGTAGACAGATCGACTCAAAAGATTGTTACAAGGTACCACAAAAATACAATTGTAGACAAAAAAACAATAAATGGAATAGCACTTACAGGAACAAGAGGTCAAGTAAACACAATTTTAAATATTTTGACCAGGTAAATGCTCACAACTTCAAGAGCAGGGGAATTCCAGCAAAACATTGAGTGGAGATGTTAGTTAATGATACTACCAAATATGGATTTTAAAAGCAGGAAAAACACACACAGAAAGGTAACACCTATATGCTAAAAGGTCAAATGATACCTTAGAAACAGTACAAACATGAGAGGTTCTGAAGCAAATAATGGAAGTGTTGAATCCTTATCAATACTTTTCACCCTATGGTTTACTCAGGGAATTTAAGGTAAAAGTTTACATTAAATTTTGATGGATATTCTAAGATATTTCTCTGTAATGTTAGCAAGGTTAAACTTTTGGATTCTATGTTAGAAATAAGATTATGTTTTACATCTCTTAGTAATATTTGATATTGTGATATACTTATCCACTTAAAAGTCTTTAATAAATATCTAAAAGTTAATAAATCGTCTCATGTAGTATTCTATATACAACTACAAGAATACCCTCTCTGTGTCTCTTTAAGTGGCGAGATACATTTTGAAGAGAGTTTCCCAGACCCTTATAATATCTGGCGTATTTATGACTTAGCCATAATTATTTTAAAAATAGGCTATCTGAAAGATGGTAATATTCTGTTAGTTTTTTTTGAGGGAAAATTAGTTCAATTCTTTGGACCCAACTAAGTGTCTATAGGAATTTGTCTAGTTTGAACGTAATTAAAGGATATATGCCTGATTGGTTTTGTCCCTATAAGGGGTTAAAGTCATAAATCACTTCAGTTATGAATGAGTTAAGATCTCGCCCTGCGTCTCTGGTGGTCTTGGGCTGCTTGTACATTTATAAAAATTTTGGGGATCAGTTTGAAACCCTGAAAATGCCAATGCTTACCCCAAGTAACCAGTTAAACTGGAAAAATTACAATTTTGCATGAAATGGTTTGTTGTATGGTGGATGAGGTACCGAATAAAAGCCATATTTCAAAGCCATATCCCAGAATGTAGCCAAGTAAGCATAATGGAGTCATAGCACAGAATATTTGTGCCTGGTTGAGCTTATCTCGAAGTCTTAGTTAACATATCACTTTGTTGTTCATTTGGGATTTGTTTCATGCACAACATTCATGGTTTTTACAATGAACCTTATCAGCAGAATGGGAAGGTTCTTGTTTGCAGGTCCCTTTTGCTGTCTAAAGCCAACCATCACTTCACAGATGGGCAAGAACATCTGGCTGTGTGAGGTACCTGGCAGCCTGTATGAATCCTGCCCCAATTAGGATGATAAAATAGCCAACATGCACCTCCCCAAAGCAGCTGGAGCTGGCCAGCTACCAGTCACAAAAAGATTATTTTCTCATTTTCCAAAGCAACGACAAAGCAATTTCGACTTGGCATTTTTGTAAAGAATGCTTTTGTTATTAGGTATTAAAACAGATGTCTTGCAGGAGAACTCACTTTACTAACATTACCAGGATGAGAAATCATAGATAATGCAAAATCAGTGCGTCCAATACGGTCAACCATTGATCAGCTCAAATCTTGAGCAAAATGCACTTTGCACAGAGGTTACCCGTCTCTGGTTGAGAGATACTGTTCGAAGGCAGGTGATTATTTCAACCCAATCATTTTATCAACAGTGATTAAATATTTCCTCTTGGTTTCATTCTTATGTTTTTATTTATCTTGAAATCTGATCGGAAATGTACGCATTCAAGTCTTCTGTGAGTCTCCTTGCTGGGCTAGTGACAACCTGCATCCAAATCTCGAATGGTTTGGACAGACTCTTCCCCTGCCACAAGGACACTGAAACTGGAAGTTCAGTTGGAAACTTATGTCCAATTACCAAGATTCTAATATCAATTTTAAGGAGTGAAAAAGGAATACATGATTGTAACTGCTCTACTTTATCATACACGCTGGCCATTTTTAACTCTGAACTTCAGATTTGCATTAGCTCAGAATGTTTAATTTTTGAACAAGAATGACTTGCTTTTCTATAGCACCTTTCATGATCTCAGGACATCCCAAAGTCTTTTTATATGTAATAAAGTACTCACAAAGTGTGGTTACTGTTGTAATATAGGAGTTTGTGCATAGCAAGATCCCACAACCAGCAATGTGATAATGACCAGATAATCTGTTTTTAGTGATGTTGGTTAATGGATAAATATGGGATCTTCTGCAACCACCTGAGGTGGGCATTCAGGACCTCGGTTTAATGTCTTATCTGAAAGATGGCACCTCTGACAGTGCAACACTCCCTCAGTACTACACTGGAATGTCAACCTGGATTATTGACTCAAGTCTCTGAAGTAGGACTTGAACCCATGACCTTCTGACTCAGAGGCGAGAGTGCTGTTAGCTGATGGCTGAGAATGCTTATCTGATGAAGTCAGGATCTCATCAACCTACAGGGTTTAACATTGCATGCTGCTTCAGTGAAGGAAATCTGACTGCATATGCCAATTATAAAAAGCATTGCGGATATTATAATTGAAATGATTCATCATCCCTGACTTTTTCAGACATTGAGCTCAATTATAATCCATGCAAGATTTTGCCTGCAAGCTGCTGATGCAATACTATTCTTGCCTACCTGAAACAAAACAGCTTGCTTTTGTAAGAAAACCAAGTGGGAACTGAATCTTGTTCACATCTTCTAGGACTGCTATCCCGGCTTTGTGCCTCCAGTGTTGGTGCATATCTGGATGTATGCTGCACATAAATTTTTCCAGCAGGCAAGGCTCCCCACCAGCACTGGGAAGTGGGAACATTATCTCTCATATATCAGTACTTGCCAGCCAGTGAAAATAAAGACTAATCCACAAAAATATTGTGTGGATTAGCAACTACACAAAAAGGTTCTGTTCTGAAAACACAACACAATGAGTGCTACCTTTTGTTAATAATCTTACTCTGTAGAAAACACACAAATTCTCAAAGGAAATGCTTGATGTTTGACTATTTGCACTTGTAGCAATGCAATAAGGTGATTGCAAGTTGCTTGTTCAGCAATAAAGGAATCGCTGGTCCAAGTAGATCTAAACATACACTAGATTCTTTGTAATGTTAACCTTCATCTGAAGCATTAAAGGAAATAGAAGTTTAGAGAACAAGCACAAAGTAAAATACTAAAGATACAACTGATTAGTCTTTGATTTGAGTATGATTAGATCTGATATGGATGCTTTGTAGCAGTAAATCATAGGATCATAGAATGAGACAGCACAAAAGGAGGCCAGTTGGCCCATCGTGCCTGTGCTGGTTCCTTGGTAGACCTATCTAATTAATCCCAATCCCCTGCTGTTTCCCCATAGCCCTGGAATGTTTTTCCCCGCAAGAATTTATCTAATCCTCTTTTGAATGTTATTATTGAATCTGTATTCACCACCCTATCAGACAGTACATTCCAGTTCACAACAACTCGATGCGGAATAAAATGTGCCCTCATTTCACCTCAGTTCATTTGGTAATCACCTTAAATCTGTGTTCTCTGTTTACCAATCCATTTGTCACTGAAAGCAGTTTCTCCTTATTTACTTTATCAAAGCTGTTCATGATTTTAAACACCTCTATCAAATCTTCATTTACCCTTTTCTACTCTAAGGAGAATAACCACAATTTATGTAGTCTCTCCATATAAATGAAGTCCCTCTTCCCTGTACCATTCTAGTAAATCTATTCTGTACTCTCTCCAAGGCCTTGAAATCTTAGTTAAAGTGTGGTGCCCAAGATTGATCACATAACTCCAGCTGAGGCCTAACAACAATAACAGCAACTTATATTTGTTCAGGCCCTTTAATGTAAGAAAGCATCCCAAGGCACGTCATAGGAGCAGTAAAAAGACAAAATTAGACATGTACAGCAAAATTAGGACAGATGGCCAAAAGCTTGGTCAGAGAGGTTTGAATGAATGTCTTAAAGGAGGAAAGAGAGAGAGACAGGCGTAGAGGTTTAGGGAGGGAATTCCAGAGCTTAGAGCCTAGGCAACTGAAGGCACGGGTATCAATGGCGAAGCAATTAAACTGGGATGCTCAAGAGGCCGGAATGAGAAAAGCACAGATATCTCGGAGGATTGTGGGGCTGAAGGAGATTACATAGATAGGGAGGGGTGAGGACATGGACGGATTTCAAAACAAGGATGAGAATTTTAAAATTAAGGTGCTGTTCAACCGAGAGCCAAAGTAGGCCAGTGAGCACAGGGGTGATAGGTAAATGGGACTTAGTGCGAGTAAGGACACGGGCTGCAGCGTTTTGGATGGCTTCAAGTTTATGGAAGGTAGAATGTGGGCAGTCAACCAGAGTTATGCTGGAATAGTCAAGTCTAGAGGTAACAAAAGCATGAACGAGGGTCTCAGCAGCAGATGAGATGAGGCAGGGATAAAGTCAGGCCAGGTTATGGAGGTGGAAATAGGCAGTCTTAGTGATGGTGCAGATATGTGGTTGGAAGCTCATTGAAGGGTCATCTATGACAGTAAGGTTGTTAACAGCCTGGTTTAGTGTCAGACAGTTGCCAAGGTGAGGGATGGAGTCGGTCGCTAGGGAATGTAGCTTGGAGCAGGGACTGAAGACCCAATATTTAATTGGAGGAAATTTCTGCTAATCCAATACTGGATGTTGGATAGGCAGTCTGATAATTTAGCAATAGTAGAGGAGTTGAGAGAGGTGGCGGTGAGGTAGAGCTGGGTGCCATCAACATACATGTGATAACTAATGCTGTGCTTTTGGATGATGTGTTATGAAGTGTTTTATAAAGGTTTAACATAAACTTCTTGATTTTGTACTCTAGGTCTGTATTAATAAAGCCAAGGATCCGATATGCTTTTTTAACAGATTCCTCAACTTGTCCTGCCACCTTCAAAGATTTGTATATATATCCAAGGTATCGCTATTCCTGCACCCTCTTTAACATTGTACCATTTAGTTGATTGTCTCTCCTCATTCTTCCTACCAAAATTTATCATGTTGCTCTTTTTTACATTAAAATACATCTTCTGTGTCGCTGCCAATTTTACCAGTCTGTGTCCTCCTGAAGTTGGTGACTACCTACCTCATTGTTTACCACATTTCTGAGTCACAGGTCATCAGCAAACTTTGAAATGATGCCCCATATACTCAAGTCTAGGTCATTAGTACATAGCAAAAAGAGCAGTGGTCCCCACACTGTCCCCTGGGAAACACCACTGTACACTTCCCTCCAATCTGAAAAAGAACTGTTCATCGCTACTCTCTACTTTCTGTCCCTTAGCCAAGATGTCACAGCCCCTTTCATACCATGGATTTCAATTTTGATAGCAACTCTATGATGTGGTATTTTAAAAGTCCACATACACAACATCAACTGCACTACCTCATCAATCCTTTCTGTCACTTCTTCAAATAACTTGATTAACTTAGTCCAATACAGTCTGCCTTTAACAAATCCATGCTGGTTTTCACTTATTAATCCATACTTTTCCAAATGTCAATTGATTTTGTCTCAGATTTTTGTCTCCACACGTTTTTGCACCACCAAGGTTGGGCTATAGATGTTGAGTTTATTCCACTCCCTTCTTTTAAACAGGGGTGTAACATTTGCAGTCCTCCATTCTTCTGGTACCACCCGTATAATCATGGATGATTGCTAGATTGTGGCCACAGCCTCCACAATTTCCACCATTTCATCCCTGGATAATTCACAATGCATCCCATCTAGATGAGGTGAGTGTCTACTTTGAGGATTGCCAAGCTTTTAAGTATCACCTCTTTATATATTTTTATCCTATTGAATATCACTGCTGCTATCTCGTTTACCATTGCATCCTCTTCATTAGTAAAGACAGATGCAATTTACTCAGAAATACACTCTGCCTGCAAAAGATCTCCTTTTTCATCCTGAAACAGCCTCACCCTTCTTTTGATTACCTTTTGAACTATTTACAAAAGATTTTCTAGTCCTTTTGGATTTCCTTTTATGTTAGCTGCTAATCTATTCTCATTCCCTTCCTTTGTCCCTCTGTTTACCTTTTTTAGATCTCCTCTGTACTCTATATTCAGCTTGGTTGTCCACCTTATTATGAACTTTTCAATTGTCATGAGCCTCCTTTTTCTGTCTCATTTTGAAGCTCAATATCTTTAGTTATCCAGGGAGTTCTAGCTTTGGATGCCCTTTCTTTCCCCTTCTTGGAAATGTGTCTACTCCATTTTGTAAGCCAATGTATTATTTTATCTTTTAATGTACAAATACTTTTCAACCATGTAACTGTTCCTTTATTTCTTGTATAAATGAATGTAGACTGGTTGTGGGGAGTCCTGTGTGTGTGGAGTCTGTCTCATGGTGGTAACATGGAGCATCAGCATACCCAGACCAAAGACATCAAATGAACTATATTGTGGGCTTGAAAACGCAGGCAAGATAGCCAATTCTAGTGTTGGCAGTGCCTTGTCAGAATTAGCAAGGTCTGCAAAACTAATTAAACTGCAAAAGTGCTAGCATCTGGGAAAGGATCCAGGCCTTGCCCGTTAAGAGCTAAAAACAAATGTCTGTCTGTACCAGGCTGAAGACTGATAATGGGGCTGGAGACAATGAAGCAGAGAAACTGACTATGTTATCTGAAGCAGTGGGCCTTGAAACTCCGTCATGAGGCCCAAGCCATATACTATGTTTTTCCAACAGTGAGGTAATTGCAGACCAATTGAATGAGTTAAAAACAGGTTTTACCTTATATGGAACAGGACTATAGTAAAAAAAGTATAAAGTAAGAGCCAACAGGAGCATCTTTGCTGCGGTGGTTAGAGTGGCATGGTCAGCCATTTAGAAGCCATGCACAGAAGATTCGTCTTCGGATTGACCACCGAGATTGACTTCGGCTCGCAGGACTGCTAAGCAACTGGTATTATTGTGAGTATGTAGTATTGTTTAGTGGTACCATACTAGTGAAACAGTATGCAAGTTGTTGTGTCCCATTGATACCTGGAGCAAAGGCTAGAACTTTTAGACCAGGTAGAGGGTCTTATCCAGGGAGTTCTAGCTTTGGATGCCCTTTCATTCCCCTTCATGGAAATGTGTCTACTCCATTTCACCTTTGAAGTCCTCTCATTGTTCAATTAATGTTATGCCTACCAATTTCTGATTCTGAATCACTTGGGCCATATCCCTTTTCAACACAAAAATTAGTTCCCCTCCAGTTAAATATTTTTAAGCTTGATGGTACTTTTCCATAACTATTGATGATATTATGATCAATGTTTCCCAGATCTTCTCCCCGAAATATGCTCCACTTGCCCCATTTTATTCCCCAACACTGTTTCCTTCCTCATTGGGCTGGAAGCAGACTGATAAAGAAAGTTCTTTAGTACACATTTCAGGAATGCCTTGCCCTTTTTGCCCTTTACACTGTTGCTATCCCAGTCTATATTCGGATAATTGAAGTCCCCATTATCACTACTCTGCTGTTCTTGTACTGTTCTATGATTGGCCTACAAGTTTGTTCTTTTATCTCCTTCTCACTATTTGGTGGCCTATAGTATACACTCAGTTGCATAATTGTTCCTTAATGTAGGTTCTGTCTTTGGCTCCCAAACTCCATCAGCCCTCTCCAGAGCTTTAATAATTTCCTTGATCACTCCTGCCACTCTCCTCCTTTCTCCCTGCCCAGTCTTTCCGGAATACCTTATAGCCAGGAATATTAAATTCTGTCATGCAGGTTCCCACCTGCCAAGAATGAGGCACATATATTTTGTCACATGGACATTAAATTTTAAAATTGTTACTGGGAAGAAAGAAGGCCTATCACAAGGGGTTGCCAAGCCCCTGGCTAGAAAGACGTTTTTTCCATACTAGCAGACAGTGTTGGAACAAAAGAACCAGGCCCTGCCCCAATATACAGAAGAGACCTGTTCAAACCAGTCGGTCACGTGACCACCTGCTGGCCAACAAGGGGAGTTTTAAATTGAAGAAGCAGAGTTTTGAAGACAGAAAGCTGTTTGCTCCTGGATTGGAAAAGACCTCTCTTCTATCTGCTCTCATCTTGTTCCCACCAGCTTCGGAATCCATCGAAGACATATGAACACCAAGTGCGAAAAGTCTCCAACAGTGAACAAAGTTTAAGAAGAATACTGGGCCCCAACAAGCAAGGACTAGAGCGAGCTCGAAGCACAGTAACAAAAACCCCTCTTCAGAGATTGCCTCAAACCTCTCGACTTATCTCTTTTTCTGCTCTTTTCTGTCTCTATTTGCATGTGCGAATCGAGTATGCATGCTAGCGTGGGGCGTGGTCTGTATCCATAGGTGTTAACCGAATTAGAGTTTAGGTTTTAATAAATTTCACTTTTCTTTTTTAAACCTAAGAAGGCCTGTTTGTGCTCATTTATTTGCCTTATAATTGGAAAGCGGTAAACAAGGATTCACCAAGGAGGAGCTCAAAACACAGTGTGTTTAAAAATTAAATCCTGTTACAATAAGATCAAGTGAGGGCTGAAAGGGACCCCTAGACATCTTTCTCACCTGATCGTAACAGTTCCCAATCCTCCCCTTCTTTGAACCAGGTCTCTGTTGTTGTCACTATATCATAGACTGATATGACAATTGGTGCAAACAGTTCACCAATATTATTTACCATGCTATGTGCATTTACATGAATGCATTTGCCCACCTGTCTGATCCCTCTAATTTCTGAATTATTCTTTAATCTGGTGCTACTTGTCTCTCCCCGTGCATCTCTGTGCATCTTGTTTCCCCTCTGTAATGTTTCATCCTGGTGCCTGTCCCCCTGCCAGTTTTTAACCCCCGTCCCCACAGCACTAGCTCACCTTCCTGTGAGAACATTGGTTCCATCTCTGTTTAGCTACAACCCACTCCTGACAGGTCCATCCTGATCTCGAACTGATTCCAATGCCCCAGGAATTTGAAGCTCTCCCTCCAGCCATATGTTAACCTATTTTATCCTACTATTCCTATACTCACTGGTGCATGGCGCTGGCAGTAATCCAGAGATTACCATCTTGGGGTTTTGTTTTTTAACTTTCTCCTGAGCTCCTGAAACTAACCCCAGGATCATTTCCTTCCTATGTCATTAGTTCCCATATGGAGCATGGCTTCTGGCTGGTTTCCTTTTCCTCTCAAAATGTTCTGAACCCTCTTAGTTATTCCCTTTACGCTGGCATCATGGAGGCAATACACCAGGTGGAAGTCACATCAGCAGTTGCAGAGACTCTCCATCTCCATAACTATCAAAATCCCCTATGACCACTATATTTCTACACTTTGTTGTTCCCCCTGGGCAACTTTTTGCCCCACAATGCGGTGGATGTGCTCCAGACTGCACTCTCCAAGGTGTCATCACCCTCACCAGTATTCAGTGCTTAAAACCAGTTTAAGAGTGTCACACTCCCGGAGGATTCCTGCATTATCTGGCTCTTCCTACCCTGGTGGATGTCCACCCACTTACTATTCTCCTGGATTTTCTATAGCTGCCAGGTGACCACCTTCTGAAATGTGCACACCAGGGGATTCTTGGTTTCCTGTATCCCCTGCAGTAATTCCAGCTGCTCTTCAAGCTTAGAAACCCTGAGCTCGAGTTCAAAAACTGGCGCCACTTACTGCACACATGGTTATTCACAGCACATGAAGCATCCTGGAGTTCTCACATGGCACAGGAATTGCAGGCAATGGATCTCAGCTGTCCCATCCTTTTGCTTAAAATAATCCCTTTAGATCCAATCAATTACTCTGATTATTTATATATTTTCTGTTGTTCTTGGTTTAAAGCACTTGGAACCTCCTTCCTTACGTTTGAAAGTGAGGTAGTTCAATCTGAAGCCAGGGTGTTAAATTGGAACATCAGGGTGTTAAATTTGAACAAAGGAAATTATGAAGGTATGAGGGGCAAATTGACTGAGGTGGATTGGGAAAATACATTAAAAGGTATGACAGTACATAGGCAATGGTGAGTTTTTAAAGAATTGTTATGTAGTTTACAGCAACTTTTCATTCCTTCAAGGCACAAAAACCCAAAAAGAAGTCAGTCAACCATGGCTAACACAGGAAGTTAAAGATTGGATAAGATTAAAAGAAAAGGCCAATAAAGTTGCCAGAAATAGTGGTAAACCTGAGGATTTGGAGGATTTTAGAATACAGCAAATGAGGACCAAGAAATTGATAAAGAAATGGAGAATAGAATATGAATGTGAACTAGCAAAAAATTTTAAAACGGATGGTAAAAGCTTTTACAGGTGCATAAAAAGGAAACATTTGGCTAAGATAAATGTGGATCCATTACAGGCAGAGTCAGGAGAATTTATAATGGGGAATAGAGAAATGGCAGAGATGCTAAATGATTACTTTGTGTCTGTCTTCACTGAGGAAGATGCAAGAAATCTCTCAGAATTTGAGATCCAAGGGACTAAGGAGAATGAAGAATTGAAGGAAATTAATATTAGTAAGAAGGTTACATTGGAGAAATTAATGGGGCTGAAGGTTGATAAGTCCCCAGACCTGATATTCTACATCTCAGAATGTTGAAAGAGGTAGCTTTGGAGATAGTGGATGCATTGGTGATCATCTTCCAAAATTCTATAGATTCTGGAATGGTTCCTGCAGATTGGAAGGTAGCAAATGTCACCCCACTATTTAAGAAGGGAGGGAGAGAAAAAAAAACAGGGAACTACAGACCTGTTAGCCTTACATCTTCTTTTGGGCCTCCTTATCTCGAGAGACAATGGATACGTGCCTGGAGGTGGTCAGTGGTTTGTGAAGCAGCGCCTGGAGTGGCTATAAAGGCCAATTCTAGAGTGACAGGCTCTTCCACAGGTGCTGCAGAGAAATTTGTTTGTCGGGGCTGTTGCACAGTTGGCTCTCCCCTTGCGCCTCTGTCTTTTTTCCTGCCAACTATTAAGTCTCTTCGAATCGCCACATTGTAGCCCCGTCTTTATGGCTGCCCGCCAGCTCTGGTGAACGCTGGCAACTGACTCCCACGACTTGTGATCAATGTCACAGGATTTCATGTCGTGTTTGCAGACGTCTTTAAAGCGGAGACGTGGACGGCCGGTGGGTCTGATACCAGTGGCGAGCTCGCTGTACAATATGTCTTTGGGGATCCTGCCATCTTCCATGCGGCGCACATGGCCAAGCCATCTCAAGCGCCGCTGACTCAGTAGTGTGTACAAGCTGGGGATGTTGGCCGCCTCGAGGACTTCTGTGTTGGAGATGCGGTCCTGCCACCTGATGCCAAGTATTCTCCGGCGGCAGCGAAGATGGAATGAATTGAGACGTCGCTCTTGGCTGGCATACGTTGTCCAGGCCTCGCTGCCATAGAGCAAGGTACTGAGGACACAGACCTGATACACTCGGACTTTTGTGTTCCGTGTCAGTGCGCCATTTTCCCACACTCTCTTGGCCAGTCTGGACATAGCAGTGGAAGCCTTACCCATGCGCTTGTTGATTTCTGCATCTCGAGACAGGTTACTGGTGATAGTTGAGCCTAGGTAGGTGAACTCTTGAACCACTTCCAGAGCGTGGTCGCCAATATTGATGGATGGAGCATTACTGACGTCCTGCCCCATGATGTTCGTTTTCTTGAGGCTGATGGTTAGGCCAAATTCATTGCAGGCAGCCGCAAACCTGTCGATGAGACTCTGCAGGCACTCTTCAGTGTGAGATGTTAAAGCAGCATTGTCACCAAAGAGGAGTTCCTTGATGAAGACTTTCCGTACTTTGGACTTCGCTCTTAGACGGGCAAGGTTGAACAACCTGCCCCCTGATCTTGTGTGGAGGAAAATTCCTTCTTCAGAGGACTTGAACGCATGTGAAAGCAGCAGGGAGAAGAAAATCCCAAAAAGTGTGGGTGCGAGAACACAGCCCTGTTTCACACCACTCAGGATAGGAAAGGGCTCTGATGAGGAGCCATCATGTTGAATTGTGCCTTTCATATAGTCATGGAATGAGGTGATGATACTTAGTAGCTTTGGTGGGCATCCGATCTTTTCTAGTAGTCTGAAGAGACCACGTCTGCTGACGAGGTCAAAGGCTTTGGTGAGATCAATGAAAGCAATGTAGAGGGGCATCTGTTGTTCACGGCATTTCTCCTGTATCTGCCGAAGGGAGAACAGCATGTCAACGGTTGATCTCTCTGCACGAAAGCCACACTGTGCCTCAGGGTAGACGCGCTCGGCCAGCTTCTGGAGCCTGTTCAGAGCGACTCGAGCAAAGACTTTCCCCATTATGCTGAGCAGGGAGATTCCACGGTAGTTGTTGCAGTCACCGCGGTCACCTTTGTTTTTATAGAGGGTGATGATATTGGCATCGCGCATGTCCTGAGGTACTGCTCCCTCGTCCCAGCACAGGCATAGCAGTTCATGTAGTGCTGAGAGTATAGCAGGCTTGGCACTCTTGATTATTTCAGGGGTAATGTTGTCCTTCCCAGGGGCTTTTCCGCTGGCTAGAGAATCAATGGCATCACTGAGTTCCGATTTGGTTGGCTGTATGTCCAGCTCATCCATGACTGGTAGAGGCTGGGCTGCATTGAGGGCAGTCTCAGTGACAGCATTCTCCCTGGAGTACAGTTCTAGGTAGTGCTCAACCCAGCGGTCCATTTGTTTGTGTTGGTCAGTGATTATGTCCCCTGATTTAGATTTGAGGGGGGCGATCTTCTTGATGGTTGGCCCAAGAGCTCTCTTCATGCCATCATACATTCTTCTGATGTTTCCGGTGTCTGAGGCCAGCTGAATATGACTGCATAGGTGTTGCCAGTAGTCGTTTGTGCAGCGCCTGGCTGTTCTTTGTGCAGTGCTTCTGGCTGCTTTAAGTGCTGCGGATGTTAACTGGCTGGGGGCTTTCTTGTAGTTCAACAGTGCAATGCGCTTAGCGGCTATGACAGGTTCCAGCTCTTCATTATGAGATTGAAACTAGTCTGCATTTCTCTTCGCACTTTTGCCGTCGGTGGTCAAAGCTGACTCATCGATGGCGTCTCTGATGTGGGCCCACTTGGTCTCAGCATCCCCTGTGGGAGTGTTTTGAAGGGCTGTTACAAGTGAATTTAGAAATTTTTGTAACAGCTGTGGGTGATAAATTCTGCTCGTGTTGATGCGCGGGTGGCCCTTCTGCTTGGAATGATGCAACTTCTTTGGTCTGAGTCTAACCTTGCTGCACACCAGGGAGTGGTCGGTGTCACAGTCCGCACTGGGGAAGCTTACATCAGTAGTCGGGAAAATGCTAGAATCTATTCTAATGGATGTGATAAATGGACACTTGGATAATAATGATCTAATTGGGCATAGTCAACATGGATTTATGAATGGGAAATCAGCTTTGACGAACCTGTTGGAGTTTGTTGAGGATGTTACTAAGAGAATTAGCTCCAGCCACCCGGGTTCAATTCTGGGTACTGCCTGTGCGGAGTTTGAAAGTTCTCCCTGTGTCTGTGTGGGTTTTCGCCGGGTACTCCGGCTTCCTCCCACCGCCAAAGACTTGCAGGTGATAGGTAAATTGGCCATTCTAAATTGCCCCTAGTGTAGGTAGGTGGTAGGGAATATGGGATTACTGTAGGGTTAGTATAAATGGGTGGTTCTTGGTCGGCACAGACTCGGTGGGCCGAAGGGCCTGTTTCAGTGCTGTATCTCTAAATAAAGTCTTTGCTCGAGTCGCTCTGAACAGGCTCCAGAAGCTGGCCGAGCGCGTCTACCCTGAGGCACAGTGTGGCTTTCGTGCAGAGAGATCGACTATTGACATGCTGTTCTCCCTTCGTCAGATCCAGGAGAAATGCCGTGAACAACAGATGCCCCTCTACATTGCTTTCATTGATCTCACCAAAGCCTTTGACCTCGTCAGCAGACGTGGTCTCTTCAGACTACTAGAAAAGATCGGATGTCCACCAAAGCTACTAAGTATCATCACCTCATTCCATGACAATATGAAAGGCACAATTCAACATGGTGGCTCCTCATCAGAGCCCTTTCCTATCCTGAGTGGTGTGAAACAGGGCTGTGTTCTCGCACCCACACTTTTTGGGATTTTCTTCTCCCTGCTGCTTTCACATGCGTTCAAATCCTCTGAAGAAGGAATTTTCCTCCACACAAGATCAGGGGGCAGGTTGTTCAACCTTGCCCGTCTAAGAGCGAAGTCCAAAGTACGGAAAGTCCTCATCAGAGAACTCCTCTTTGCTGACGATGCTGCTTTAACATCTCACACTGAAGAATGCCTGCAGAGTCTCATCGACAGGTTTGCGTCTGCCTGCAATGAATTTGGCCTAACCATCAGCCTCAAGAAAACGAACATCATGGGGCAGGATGTCAGAAATGCTCCATCCATCAATATTGGCGACCACGCTCTGGAAGTGGTTCAAGAGTTCACCTACCTAGGCTCAACTATCACCAGTAACCTGTCTCTAGATGCAGAAATCAACAAGCGCATGGGTAAGGCTTCCACTGCTATGTCCAGACTGGCCAAGAGAGTGTGGGAAAATGGCGCACTGACACGGAACACAAAAGTCCGAGTGTATCAGGCCTGTATCCTCAGTACCTTGCTCTACGGCAGCGAGGCCTGGACAACGTATGCCAGCCAAGAGCGACGTCTCAATTCATTCCATCTTCGCTGCCTTCGGAGAATACTTGGCATCAGGTGGCAGGACTATATCTCCAACACAGAAGTCCTTGAAGCGGCCAACACCCCCAGCTTATACACACTACTGAGTCAGCGGCACTTGAGATGGCTTGGCCATGTGAGCCGCATGGAAGATGGCAGGATCCCCAAAGACACATTGTACAGCGAGCTCGCCACTGGTATCAGACCCACCGGCCGTCCATGTCTCCGTTATAAAGACGTCTGCAAACGCGACATGAAATCGTGTGACATTGATCACAAGTCGTGGGAGTCAGTTGCCAGCATTCGCCAGAGCTGGCGGGCAGCCATAAAGACAGGGCTAAATTGTGGCGAGTCGAAGAGACTTAGTAGTTGGCAGGAAAAAAGACAGAGGCGAAAGGGGAGAGCCAACTGTGCAACAGCCCCAACAAACAAATTTCTCTGCAGCACCTGTGGAAGAGCCTGTCACTCCAGAATTGGCCTTTATAGACACTCCAGGCGCTGATTCACAAACCACTGACCACCTCCAGGCGCGTATCCATTGTCTCTCGAGATAAGGAGGCCCAAAAGAAAAGAATCTCTAAATAAATAAATAAAAATAAAAATTGATAAAGGTGAGTTGTGGATGTAGTATCCATGGATTTTCAGAAGGTTTTTGAGTAAGTCCCCCACAGGAGATTGGTTAGCAAAATTAAAGCACATGGGATAGGAGGTAATGTACTGACATGGATTAACAATTGTTTAACAGGCAGAAAACAGACGGTAGGAATAAACAGGTCATTTTCATATCGGCAGGCTGTGACTAGTGGGGTACCGCAGAGATCAGTATTTGGCCCCAGCTGTTCATAATATATAGCAATGATTTGGATGTGGGGAACAAATGTAATATTTTCAAGTTCACGGATGACACAAAACTAGTTGGGAATATGTGTTGTGAGGAAGATGCAAAGTGGCTTCAAGGGGATTTGGACAGACTTAGTGAGTGGGCAAGAACATGGTAGATGGAATATAATGTGGAAAAATGTGAGGTTATCTACTTTGGTAGGAGGAATAGATGTGCAGAGTATTTCTTAAATGGTAAGAGATTAGAAAGTGTAGATGTAAAAGGGGACCTGGGTGTCCTCATCAATAAGTCACTTCAAGCTAACATGCAGGCGCAGTAAGCAATTAGGATGGTTAATGGTATGCTCGCCTTTATCACAAAAGGATTTGAGTACTGGAGTAACTTCAATTGTGTAGAACCTTGGTTAAACCGCATCTAGAGTACTGTGTGCAGTTTTGGTGCCCTTACCTTAGGAAGGATATTATTGCCATGGAGGGAGTGCAATGAAGGTTCACCAGACCTGTTCCCGGGATGGCAGGCCTGTCTTCTGAAGAGAGACTGGGGAAATGGGCCTGTATTCTCTAGAGTTACAAAGAATGAGAGGTGATCTCATTGAAACCTACAAAATACTTAAAGGGATAGACAGGGTAGATGCAGGTAAGATGTTTCCCCTTTTTGGGGAGTCTAGAACCAGGGGACACAATTTCAAAATAAGGGGGATGCCACTTCGGACCAAGATGAGGAGAAATTTATTTACTCAGAGGTTGTGAATCTTTGGAATTCTCTACCCCAGAGGGCTGTGGAAGCTCAGTCATTGAGTATGTTTAAAGCAGAGATTGACAGATTCTAAATACCAATAACACAAGGGGATACGGGAATAGTGTAGGAAAAAGGCATTGAAGTGGATGATCAGCCATGATCGTATTGAATGGTGGAGCAGGCTCGATGGGCTAAATTGCCTACTCCTGCTCTTATGTTCCTCTGTTCCTTCTTCCCTCTTTGCACCGAATTCCCACTCTCACCAAATTCCCATTGTCAGTCCATTTAGCAAATACTCCCAGACCTGTGCACACACAGCTCTGTGTATTTAACTGAGATACTATTTTATTCAGTTGCATATTTGATGGGCCAATGGGTTTATTGGTGAATGGGCTTTTAGATATCTTAAATTTAAGTCTGTAATTTTTGATTATTAATCAACGCAATAGTGCCTATACACACTACTTTTCTGGTTGACCTTGTTCCTTTGATGAAAATGGGGACTGTGTCTGGAGCTGCAGCATACATCCTGTTAACAGATAACATGGACATATTAAGGAGAAATATATTAGTGGCACAAAAATCTGTGGGCCTTGGATCCCAGTGCTATTGCCAGGATAAGCCCACTCAGAACCTCCATCACTGAGATCCTGGAGTATCTGTCATGTGCCTTTCAAATTGAAGTGGGGGTTGGGGGCTACTGTGGCACTAGGCAGCCATTTGCTTAAATTTCCATAGCCCCAGTCCGCAAATATTTTATCCAAAGACCAGTGGGAAAATGTAAATTTTAAAAAAGCATCAAATTTAACGTAATATTGTTGCTTCTCAGGGTTCAGTGTAAGAGATATGTATATTGAAGTAATTATGGAAATGATAATTGTCGCCAGCCTGTCTTCTCTTCCTCCTCTCTTCATAGGACAGGCCCGTCATCCCTGGAGCAAGTCTGTGTCTTTAGATTAATTGCACTGCTCTCATTATGTCACGCGCTACCTAGAAATTGGGTCAGGTTCGAAGTGGTGGACTGTGGATTTAATTATGTAATTGCATATACATCCAGAAGAGGGAGCTAGCCATGGCAATAATGTTGTTCATTTGATCATCTCTGGGCTGAGATACATATGGTCTGTTCGAATGACCAATGCTATTTCTTCAAGGCAACTGATCACAAATGAGAGGTTAGAATGATGAAAAACTGATCTTGTAAAAAAGGAGCAGTTTCTCTTTAATTTCATTCAAACCCTAGTTCCACATAGGACACTGAACGGCAACAGAATTTAAGCGCTCATGAGGGAAGACTACAATTATATCTTTAATAAGTCTATCTGCCTGCAGCATTAATCGTGAAAAAAATTGCAGAATAACTTTATTAATTCTCTGAGGTCTTATTTTATACATGCAAACCTACAAAACATGAAAAAGCTGATAAATGACTTCAATAAACCCACACAAATCCCAATAAGCTGACAACTCATAAAGTAACAGTGCAGCTAAAGGTTAACCTTGAATGAAAGCCAACGACCAAGGCCATTTTTTCAAGGCAACTGGCTGCAGATGAGTGGTTTCTTTGGGTCAATGTTGAATCATGTTGTTACCTATACCCAGTCTTTAGAACCTTGTACTCTCCCTGGTTCTTTAGTCCAGGCTAGCCTAACATTTGAATCTATCTCAGGCTCATTGCCCAGGTTAAACTGGTCTATGTATCCATTCCATTTGATCCCTCAGTTTGGGAATTTGGTTGGGTTCCTATGAAGAAGGAATTGTTTGTGTTGCTAATTTGTTAGTTAATTGAATGTTTTTATTGAAGAATACATAAGCCCATTTGTTAAATGTTTAGTTAGTAACCAATTGAATTTATTTGAATGATGAGTCTCTAACCCACGTTCCTCATACTTATAAATAGAAAGGTATCTGAGATGAAGAAAAGGTTCAATGAGTTTCATATAGCAACACTCTCTTTGTTTTATAGATAGAATACTATTCAGCAGAGATCTCTAGATAACAAGGAGCTGAAACCCCGGCTGAACTTTATTTCTCTTTCCCCAACTCTGGGTTAATCTACCAGATCAATCTGGTAGAGAATCAAACCTGATATTGGCCAGGACACTAGGGAAAACTCCTCTGCTGTTCTTCAAATTGTGCCATGGGATCTTTTACATCTACCCAAGATGGCTCTCAGTTTAACATTTCATCCAAAGAATGGCATTTCCAACAGTGCGACCCTCCCTCACTACTGCACTGGCGTGTCAATCTGGATTTTGTACTTAAGTCTCTGGTGTGGTGTTTGAACCCCAAAACCTTTTGACTCAGTGACAAGAGTAGGTTACCTGTTGAGCTATGGCTGACATGCTAGAGGTGTGGAGTCATTGTTGGGAAAACGAACACAAATTAAGAAAAGATTTATTTTGGTACTAATCTGAAATACCTTTACAAGCTATATAACTGAGTTTCACAGTAAGAAACAAATGCACCAGCTGTACCATTGCAAGAGCAGGGAAACAATTCTTAAAGGATCTTTCACACCATCAGATTTACAAGCATGGTGCTAGAACTGAAAGGTTATAACAATCGGGAAAGATAGAACAGACTGGGACTCTTTTCTCTAGAATAGAGAAGACTAAGGGGTGATCTAATAGAGGGCTTTATAATTATGAACGTTTTTGATCGGGTGGACAAAGAGATGTTTCCATTTGAGGGGAGTCTAAAACTAGGGACAATAATGTAAGACAATCACCAATTAATCCAACAAGGAATTCAGAGGAAACTTCCTTACTCAGAAAGTCATTAGAATGTAGAACCCACTATCACACGGCATAGTTGAGGAAAATAGCATAGATGCATTTAAGGAGAAGCTACATGTGGGAGAAAGGAATTGAAATATATGCTAATGGAATCTGATGAAATAAGGTGGGAAGAGGCTCATGTGGAGCATAAATGCTGGGGAGACAGTGGAATAGTCACTGAACTAGTAATCCAGACTTATGCCCTGGGGATATCGATTCAAATCCCACTAGTTTTAGTAAAGGTGTCAACTATCGTTGATTGTTGTAAAACCCATCTGGTTCATTAATGCCCTTTAGGGAAGGTAATCTGCTGTCCTCATTTGGTATGACCTACCTGTGACTCCAGACTCACAGCAATGCAGTTGACTCTTAACTGCCCTCTGAAATGTTCTAGCAAGCCACTCCGTTGTCAAGTGAAATTAAGGATGGGCAACAAATACTGGCCTTGCCAGTGACTCCCACGTCCCATGAAAGAATAAAAAGAAATTACACCAGTTGGGCTTTGTGGCCTGTTTCTGTGCTTTATTTCTATGTAATCACTGTGTTCGTTTCATATGATTCGAGATATTATGCTCTGAAATTCCACTCAGTCCTAGTGCAGATTGTCCACAGCTTTTAACAAAAGTTCATGCTGGCTTCAATTCCAAGTCATGCATTCTTTAGCAATCATGATTGGCAGTCTCAAGTGTGAACAACAAGATATCTGCTCCATTTGAAATCAACTTTAATTTCAGGATCTTTAATAACTATGTGGATTTCAAGTGTGGATTTCAAGTGTGGCATTTGCTGGAGGAATTTTCCTGGTGAGTACAGTCCTAATGATTTTAAATAAGGTGAGAGCTTTAGATTCTACACCACAAGTGGGAGGAAACATCTTGCAATTAAAGTAAATTCAAATGACAGAAACTTGGCACAGGTGTCCTCGACATCGAAAATAGTTTCTTAACTGCATGAAAGACTGTGAGCTTGGGGCAAAACAAAAGTACTGGAACAGAAATCTGATTCCCCTGCACTGGAGGCTTTCCATTATTCAGTTCTGGAAAGAATAGATTTTTATTTCTCGTTTGCCGTTCAGGATGTTGCTAATAAAGCATTGTAGAAGCATGGTCATAATGCAGGAAATACAGTGTCCAATTTGTGTACAGTAAGGTCCCATAAACACCAGTGTCATAATGACCAGATAGTCAATTTTAGTGATACTGATTGAGGGATTATCATCAGCTAGGACACCAAGGAGAACCTTCCTGCTCTTCTTTGACTCACACCATGGGATCTTTTATATTCACCAAAGAGGACAGTTGTGGCCTTTATTTATCATCCTATCCAAAGGACATCATCTCCATTAGTGCAACCTTCCTTCTGGAGTGTCAACCTGAATCATGTGCTCAAGTCTCTGGTGTGGAGCAAGAACCCATGACCTTTTGGTTCAGAGGTAAGAGTTCTCCCACCTGAGCTATTATTGACATGCTCAAGGGCTAAAGTCATTATTGGGAAAACAAACGATCTGAAAGCGGGAGTAACACTTATTGATGAGGTCAGGTCTGGCTTGGAGGATACGATGGACTTGGCTGAGTTCAGTTTTAATTGAAATGAGTCGCTGTCATGTTGTAGTGTTTTGAAATTGCAATTGCATTGTGCATTGTGTACTCTAGAGGCTGCTGTAGAACACACATAGCAAAGGGAAAGTGAAACTAAAGGAGAATAAAGAAGAAGCCTTAGTGTTCAGCACCATGCTGTGTCTGTCTTTGCCTCAAATTTTATACTAAACTCGGCTAAACCTCACTCCAGTCCGGAGGACATTACAGTCACCACTCAAGGGCTGTTTACCTTCCCAACTGGAAACTTTCCATACTGTGAAGGCTCATTTGTCAAAACTGTAATAAATTTCTTGTTTTTCATCTTTTTTAATGACAGGTTATTTCGACCTATTTGACTTAATTCTGAGGATAAACACATTAATAACTAATTTAGCAGAACACTGCAGGAATGTAAATTGTAACCTGGGGCTAGTTATGGGTAAATGTAATTGTTCGTATATTCATAAGGAAGTGTGGTGCTCAGAATTGTACAGCTGAAGCTTAACCAATAATTTATAAAGTTCCAGCATTATGTCTTTGCTTGTATATTCTATACCTCTATTTATAAATCCTAGTAACCCATATGTTTTTTTTTAAACTCACTTTATCAACTTGCTCTTTAGAACATTAAAGAATGGAAAATCATGGACAGTGCACTCGTAGTAGCATGTCTTGGCGAAATCAGCCCTATGTTCCCCATCTCCAGCTTTCCCTGAGTGCAATGAATTCAGGAATACTGTCCCATGGACACTGGTAGCCATCTGATACCTTGATCAAGTGACCATTCTTCATGTGTGAGGCATGACAGTAAGTGTTGTTTGCCTATTTTTCCATAAGCGGTTCCATAGCCCAGCCTGATTGGACCGTACCTAACATTCACACTCAGGAATCTTAGATAGTGACCAGGGGCTGGAATCCTGATCATTTTATTTTCCCTCAGTAACCAATCAAATCTTACCTTATTGCAACCCTGGTTGACATAGGTTGCTCAGAGATTGCACCTGAGGCCTACTTGACCAACATGGCCCAGCACCACATCGGGAGGTGCAAGAGGATCTAATAAATTACCAAACAGAACTCCTATAATCTGTGCGCTCATCCATACGTTTTTCATTACTGCTTAAGGTTTTGTAAACAAATATAATTGATTTGCTTGGGGCAAATGGAAAAAAATCTGTACTGTACAATAGCTTTAAGAGCAGCTTTCCACTTCAAGCAGCAATTATACATGCAAAAATCATTAAAAACAAAATCTAATAATGCAGAACATCATTGATGTATAGGCAGTCCTGTGATATATCTATAAAATGTGTACTGATTCTAACCCTAAAACGCTTCTGCCATCAGTATCTTTCCCCTGCCGATTGCATCAGAGGAGTCAAAGCATAGCTATGAGCAAAAGAAGTGACCCCTGACTTATTTGCCAGGAGAAAATTATAACAGAAAGCATTGGTACAACAGCAGCATTATTTATGAGAAACTTTTTTATCACTGGTTGCAGCCTTGCCTCATATCATATTCTAATTATCGATTGTACACAGCGTCATTGAAACTTTTGCTGAAATTATTATTGTTGAGCTGCTACTCAGCTGAAGCATGCGACCTTCATCATATTTTTTTTCACGATGCAGCCAAGGTTGGAGGTGTAATGATGTTTACAACAAAAAAATATGGATTGAACCCTGAGAACATTCTGTTCTTTTGCAGCCACTGAAATTTAAGTAGGTCACTTCAGTGTGATTAGCTAACTGCATAACTTGCATTAAACCAGTCCTCTGACACGCAAGTTACCTCAAGCTCAGGAACAAAGACAGGGAATGCTGACGAGATGCTAAATCAGATAGGAGGCAAAAATCCTCAATTTTGTAGGGATTCTGTCATCTTGCTTCTGATTGGTTGCGCAATTAACCTATCATCACAAAGGGTGGTGGACCACTTGAACAAGTTCTCAAAGTGTCATTGCCGTCATGGGCCAGGCTCAGAAGAGTCAAGCATCATGGTGATGTCACATGCAGTGTAATATTTTTGTGATGCCTGTAGTGTTCAATGGTTTGATTGATCTGGGTTTGATTGTATTAGTCTGTCCACTGATCGGTGTTCACTGTGCTTGACTGCTTAAACCTATGGGTGGCTTAAGAATTGATGAAACTGAAACTGGAGGCTGGAAGGTTCGAGTAAACAGTGACTGTGTTCTGATAGAGACAGTGTACTGAAATCTTGTAAGTGTTGAGATATTTTAAAGTACTTTAAATAAACCTGTTGTTGATTTAGAACTAGTATCTTATCTTCATTGCTCTGAGATAAATATAAAATATCCAGCAAACGGGTGAAAACACAACAATACCAATGACAACTAAACAACAATAACTCTCCAGAATCATCTCACAAATCTGACATCACATCTGGCTCACATCTGAGTGCACTACATATTGGGGGCATGACAGCTGGCTCTAATCATATTTTCAGCTGATTTTCTGCATGCATGCATTCTATCAAGAGCCATTGGATAGTGAAGAAAACCAGGAAACCAAGGCTGATTTGTTTCCGTAATAATCAGGGAGCCCCTGACTCACTGTATGCATTCAAAATAGCTTTTGGCTTTTGGGCAGTAGTCTAACTTGCAGAAGTTAAGGAACCTTTGGATAGGATGAAACTGTTCCCATTGGTGGAAGGGCCAAGAATTAGAGGACACCAACTTAAGGTAAATGCCAAAAGAAACAAAGGCAATACGAGGAAAAGCATTTTTACCCAGTGAGTGGTTAGGATCTAGAATGCACTGCCTGAGAGTGTGGTGGAGGCAGATTCAATCATGGCTTTCAAAAGTGAATTGGATAATTACCTGAATAGAAGACATTTGCAGGGCTATGGGGAAAAGGCGGGAGATTGGGACCAGCTGAGTATCTCTTGTAGAGAGCCGGCACGGACATGATGGGCTGAATGGCCTCCTTCTATCCTGTAACCATTCTATGATCCTATTGTATATAGATTTTCTATTCCTCAAATGTTCTACCTTTCTCACCAGTAGTAGTTGACTTATGGGCACTGCCACCCTCACCTCCCATAGCTCACCTAAATAGCCATTCTTTCTGTTTGAAGAGGTAGAAATTGCGTGTTGGTAGGTTAGTCCAATGTGAAACAGCACCATAGCCAAGAACATTGCTGTGTAATTATCCAATGTCTATTATCTAGCAAAAGTCACTGGATAATGATCATGATCCTGGATGATTTTTACATTCCTTCGCCCAAAGACACCAATACCAGTTGAAGGATTCCATCAGCAAACTGGCAGTTCAGCATGGCTTAGAGCTTGATCCTGGCATCTTCATAGTCAGTATGTCTCAGTTTCACACTGGGCAGTGCATGAACTAACTCGACTTCCATAGAGGCTGAAGTTAGGTACTTTAAACATCTAGGAGCAGTACAATGCCCTTACTTACAGCTGAGATGAAAATAGTACACATAATCTTACCTTACTGTTGGCTATATCTGTGGCTCAGTTGGTAGCATCTCATTTCTAAGTTAGAAGGTTGTTGGGTTCAAGTTCCACTCCAGAGACTCGAGCAGAAAAGTGTAGGCTGACACTCCAGTGCAGTACTGAGGGAGTACTGCACTGTTGAAGGTGTTGTCTTTCAGATGAGATATTAAGCCAAGGCCCTGTCTGTGCCCTCTCAAGTGTATGTAAAAGATCCAATGACAACATTCTGAAGAAAAGCAGAGGAGTTCTCCTTAGTGTCCTGGTCAATATTTAACCCGCAAACAATATCACTAAATAACATTATGTGATCCATATCATATTTCTGCTTGTGGGATCTTGCTATGCACAGATCGGCTGCCCCATTTCCTACATTACAACAGTGATGACACTTCAAATGTAATTCATTGGCTGTAAAGCACTTTGGCACGTTCTGGGGTTGTGAAAGGTGCAATGTAAATGCAAATCTTTCTTTTTAAAGTCACCCATTAATCATATTGAGCACATAAACTGTTATATATTTGGCCCTGTACATGGCCACCATATTGACTCTAGCCAGATAGGTTCTTAGACTTTAATATTTAAACATTAATATTTATTTCATAACTACTATATACACTCCACACTAGCCTGTGTGACTCCTTCAAAACCATGCTGTATCTGTTCTCGAGTCTCTCCCACATGATCTCTTACATCATCATGGTGAGCACTATTTGTGACGCTCTCCCAAGATTAACCCTTTCAGTCCCTTATTCCACATAAACAACAAGATATTAAGACTTTGCTTCACTACAGGTTACAGAGTAGAGTGATTTTCTGAATATGTGCTCTTGCGACAGAGCCTTATCCATTAGCATGTGGGAAACTGCTGGCTCACTTCCTACCATTTTTGAAGCTTCAGCACTTATGTTTCAAATCTGAGCGTGATTAATATTATGGGGAACAGCCTTCTAGTGAATGTTACCCTTTAATCCTCAAGCTCGCTAAACATTTTTCTATTTCTGTAGAGGGTGGCTTGTCTTGTTTGCAATTGGCACGGAGAAATTGCTTTCTACATGCAGATATTGATCTTGTATGGTATGCATTCAGAACAGTGCACCACTGTACAATGCAATGCAAAGCGGGTCTTTTGGACCTATTTATTGAGTGGGAGGAACACATCAATCTTACTGAATTTGCCTTCACATACATTGGTGCGGTAGGAAAACTTACTGTCCCAATCTATTGCAGATAAGCAAATGTCAGTTGTAGCAAATTTGAAATAGTCAACAAGTTGCATTAGCAAATACAGATCCTCATATAAAAGAATGTTTCAGAGCACTTGAAAACAGGGAAAGGATGATTATGGCTGACTAAATTGGATACATCAATTGGCCCACATTGTAAGTATCTGCACCAATATGATCTTGATAAACTAAAGACATAAGTTAACCTCCACCGCCACCACCCAGTTGTCCCTTTACTCTATATTCTATACTCGTATAAGTATGGCTGAATAAACCTCTTTTTTACCTGGCAGCAAAATGATAGGGTCAACAATAAAATGCACACTGACAGCCTCTCGTGATCGAAAGCAGGTACCTGTATCCAATCAACATTTACAACATAACGTTACCAATGGAGTGAGGCAGTTTCAAGACACTTACCATAGCACCAATGGCAAGTATTATTTCCTCATATGAGCAGCAACTGGCTGAATGTTCGCATACTCATCCCATATTGCAATCAAGACTGACATCTTACAGACGTGCACAGCTTATTTTCTGTATCATTAAGTGTTTAGGAAGGTTTGAATATTAATGATTGTACTCTCCAGTTTAGGTAGACCATAAAATGTTGAGCTGTTTTTAATACCAGTGATAAATTTGAAAGTCTTCATTTATAGGGTGGGGAATGACATTTTAAGATATGTTTATGGTGCAGAAAGACCATCTTTGACACACACTGATCAATTAATGGGAACTTCTCTGCATTCATTATTACTTAAGTACTGCACATGACTCAGTTAGTTCTCTCATTACCCTGCCATTCAGGGTGAGCATTAATAAATCATATTAATTTTTCACGGTTCATTCAGGACCAAATGATACAAAGTAAGTTTTACTAAATGGTGTTCACTCCAATGCTTTTTCCCATTAAAAATTGGATTTTGAGACGGATTCGTTGAACTCTAGCCTCTCTGGCAGTACATTCAGATGAAATGGAGAAGATTTGATTTCTCATTCATTTAATGGGAAATAGGGTTACAGCCATTAGACTAAATGGAAATGTAAAAAGCCGTTTTGCAGTGTTGGACTATACCGCACAATTACATTATGTTAAAAGTTGAGGTAACTATAACTTTCAGCAAAAGGTTGAAAAGAATTTTCAACTTACTTGTAGCTATCTTGATTGATGGAAGAAAAGTAATAGTACAATTTATCCTCAAAACTTTCAAACTTGTGCATTGCACTGCAATGAATGCCTCACTCCCATTAACTCGTGTGCATCACAGCAATATAGGCTATACCCCATTAAACAACTGACAGGCAATGTACCCCATTAACTTATATACATAATTGAAATATATTCTTTACTGACCGATAACCCATGTAAGACATTGAAATGAAGTATTTAGTGCTGTTGTTCCACCCACAGGATTGCAATACATACGCCACGCTTTCTAAACCACCCATAGTAATGAGATACATTCCTCATTCTTTCTATCGGCAATATTATGAAGCATCTTTCCCATCAATGAAGCAGTCCTTTCTATGAGAAACATGCCAAAGGAGGCTTTGCTGCTTCGGCAAGTGCACAGGCTCCATCACCAAGGATATATTATACAGGGAGGTACTCCATGCCAAGAGACCAGCAGAGTGCCCAAAGCTCCGATTCAAGGATGCTGTCAAAAGAGACATAAAAGCCCTCAGCATAATCATGACAAGTGGAAAACTCCACTGGCGATTGAAGAAAATGGTGACACCAGCTGTAGGCAGGAAATCACCACCATGATGACATGTTGTTTCAGAAACTCCAAAGCAGAAGCCAGCCCTGCAAACAAGGCATTAGCAGATATCATCCTGCACCACTGGCAAGAGTCAACATCATGTGTGGCACTTGTGGCAGACTTTACCTTCCCAGAATCGGCTTGTTCAGCCATCAAAAGAAGTGCAGCAGATGATCTCATCTGACCTCACCAAAGTTCTAAGGCTGCACTCCCATCATCTCTTGCAGATGGAAGGATGCTAATCACTTTCCGACCCATTTTGGTGGGGGATGCATCAATGTTGAAGCCTTCAGTAAAGAAGGGGCAGAACACTAATGAGAAAGAACTATCTTGGAATGTGTGGAGTGGTATTAACACCACAATAAGTATCCTCAGTGCCCTGATGATATTGTCCTCCTTGGAACTGACAGGGATCAGAGAACTTAGCCAGTTTATCATATAACTGGAAAAAACAAGTCTCGAGAAGTTTTGGGAATTGCTAACATCATTTCCAGGGTACGTTGATAGCTAAATGAGGGCAATTATAATGGGCTATTTTCAAAACATTTATAATGTACTTTTCTAATCCATCTCGGAGCTGTAATGGGTCCGGACTTGTGATGTATTTGCAGTCCTGTCAGTACACCATTTTTCAAACTGTTTAGGTAATACTTTTCAAAGTGCCTGTGGCTGCTTCTCCCAAAGCCTGAGGTATCTCTACCCCAGATACTGTGCTCTTTTATTCCCGATTTTTCTTCCACTTGTTCTCTTTTGTTTTAAAGGTACTGCCTTTTGCAGCAGTCCAGTTTATCAGATGCTGGTAGCCTGCCAACGCATTGCCTGAGTCAGCATTCTTCATGTAAGAGTTTAGGCACTAAATATTCATAAACTCTTCAATCACAGCAGAAATCACATCCAACTGAATCTTGTTCTCACCCAATGTATGTCCAGCAAGAGTCCACACATGGTAAACAGAATGAGACCCCCAGTTCAGTTTCCCTTCCATAGCTCCAGGGCACTGACGCTAATTATACTGTTGCCCTTGGCAAGAATTAACTCACTAAACACATATAGATCAAATCTAGGATCCTTTTGGTCCTTATGAATAAGCACCACACCAGATGGAGAACTTAAATGTATTTTCACTTGAGAGGCATGTTATTTTTTGAATTTGTGCTTCTAGTGAAGAGCTTTGCACAAATTATAATGAAGGAAAGTGAGAACTCACATTTATATAGTGTTTTCCATGACCTCAGGGTGTCCAAAGGGTGACTGCAAATCACACAGGACGTGGTGGCCTGCAGATCCAAACCACTGATGTGTACTTCCATCATGTCAAGCTCTGTGCCATTTCTGCTAATTTGCAACATTTAATCTTATAAACCAGACCAGATCGGATCATTCGAAAACTGAGTTCAACGTACTCTGTCTAAAGCGAACCCTAACACTAACCTTAATTTATAACATTCGTAAATTGCCACATTTATGATACTGTCAGGCAAGCCCCCCACCTGCCAAGACTGAGGCACACATTATTTTGTCACATGAACATTAAAACTTAAAATTGTGGCTGGGAAGAAAAGAGGGCGTATCACAAGGAATTGCCAAGCCCCTGACTGGAAAGACATTTGCATGCTAGCAGACAGTGTTGGAGCAAGGGACCCAGTCCTTGCTTCCCCAATACACAGAAGAAGTGGTCAGACCAGTATAGTCACGTGACTAGGTGGCTGTTGGTTTTTTGAATTTGAACTGCCCACAGAATTTTGAACTCAGAAAGCTGTTTGCTCCTGGACTAGAAAATATCTCTTTTCTGTCTGCTCTCATCTCGCTCTCACCAGCTTCAGAAACAATTGAAGACATATGAACCTCGAGAGAAAAGTCTCCGACAGTGAACAAGGTTTAAGAAGAATACTGGGCCCCAATGGAAAACAAGACTATCTATTATCAAGGATCCTCCAGCAAGCTCGAAGCACAGTATAAACCCCTCTTCGGAGATTGCATCAAACCTCTCCATTTTGTTTTTCTTCTCTCTTCTGTTTCTGTTTGCATGTACGTGTCGCGTATGCATGCTAGCGTGGGGCGCGGTGTGTATCAATAGGCATTAACCGAATTAAAGTTTAAGTTTTAATAAATTTCACTTTTCTTCTGCAAACCTAAGAAAGCCTGTTTACGCTCATTTCTTTGCCTTATAATTGGAAAGTGGTGAACAAGGAGGAGCTCAAAACACAGTGTGTTTAAAAACATAAACCCAGTTACAATAAGTCCAGGTGAAGACAGTAATATACCCCTTTCTAACCTGGTTATAACAATACTTACAGCAAAAGGTGTCCTGTTTTCTTGATGTAGTCTAATTATACATTGTCCTTATCTCACCTCTGAATCAGAGGCTGTGCGGTCAAGACCCCTCCAGGACCTTAGTTCATTAGCTAGGCTGGCAATTTAGCACAGTACAGAGGGAATGCTGCATTGTTGGAGTGCCATCATTCACATGAACCATTAAGCATAGGTCTTGTCTGCCTATTGAAGTGGACATCAAAGATTCCACAACAATACACAAAGAAGAGCAGGGCAGTTTGCCCAGTTGTTCAGGCCAACATTTATCCCTCAATGAACAATTGCCTATAAAAACTTATCACAATGTAATTACAGGCTCCTGGCAGCAGAGGCACTGCAGCTTCAATATTGGAAGGAGGATGTATTTCCAATGTGTATGATGCATTAACATAGGGAAATATGAGAATAAGAATTTATAACACAAGTATAAAACAGAATGTACGACTTTAAAATTGGAACTGAACTTTGTTCGCACACCCATGTTCAAGTATCTCCATCTTCTGACTTGCGTTAACTGAACAACTTTGTTAAAATTGTTCTCAGGATATGGGCGTCATTGGCAAGACTGCAATCACTTTGGTGAGGGTGTTCTTGACTTCATGGGCAGAATCTTATGTTCTTAGAAGATGAGTGTGAGTTGGGCCCATTTCTGGGTCCTGACCCTGCTCTGACTGTCAGGGTACCCGCCTGCGAGATATTCCCAGAGGCGGCAAATTAAGAGGCCACCTCTATGCCCGCCATCCAATTAAGGATGTCAGACGGGTTCCTGAGGTTGCTGGCCCAATCAGAGGGCAGCCGGATGGCAGGCCCCCCTGCCAGAGGTGAGCGCTCCTGCTGTCGGAGTGACGACATGAGGGTGCCTCCATCTTGAGGTGCCCTCTGAAGAGGTATTAAATTGATTAAAATAAACAGAGCCACAGTTGCCAGATCACTCCTGTGGAGGGTGTACTCTTTCACAAGATGGCCTGCAGCCACAGCTGTGGCCCACTGATGGCTGTGGCTCCAGTGGTGGGAGGGATGGCACTGAGCATAGGAGGACCCACGGACACTCCAGGCCAGCTGCCAGCAAGCCACCTCCAGGCACCTGCCAGGCTTGACCCTCAGTGGGGGGGCCTGACCACCACTGGGAAGATCCCGGCAGCCTCCCCAATCAGCCCACAAATGGGCAGCTAGTTATGCAGATTAGCTGCCCACTGCTGCCAGGCGGATAGAGTCTGCCAGTGATGACCCACCTCCGGGAAGATTGCCTGGAGACAGGAACGTGCTGGCCCGCTGGACCAATGCTCATGAAATTCCTCCTGGTCCCTCCTTCGATCCTGTCCCTGCGGGCCGGGAAAGTTCCGTGCCCTGTGTGCATAGATGATTGATCAATTATTTAAATAAAAAGGTAGAAAATATTCAGTGCTTGTCTCTATTGAAAGATCTGAGAAAAGAAAGAAAGGTTTGAATTTATTTATCACCTTTAATGACCTCAGGAGGTCCCAAAGCACTTGACAGCCAATGATGTACTTTTCAAAGTGTCATCACTGCCGTAATGTAGGAAACAAAGCAACCAGATTGCGCACAGCAAGCTCCTACAAAGAGCAGTGAGATAATGATCAGGTAAACTGCTTCTACTGATGTTGGTTGAAAGATAAATATCGGCCAGGATAGCGGGGAGAACTCTCTTGAGGCTTAGAATTGCTTAATACCAGTCTCTTGAAGTATTGTGCAATGATTTAGCTATGGTCTTATAACTAAATTAGCATAATATATTTCAAGAAACTATCATTGGTGAGATGTCGCTAAAGTGAGAGTGACTGCCCTTGACATCAAGGCAGCAGTTGACCAAGTATGGCATCAAGGAGCTCTACAAAATTGAGGTCATTGGGAATCAGAGGGTAAACTCTCCAATCGGAGTTATACCTATCACAAAGGTTGTGGATGTTGGAGGCCCTAGTTGTAACATTGATTTGACCTGAGGCAGCCAGCACTCGCTAGCAGCAACCCAGACTTGGAGTGCCTACCTCCTCCCGCGGTGCAATCTTCATTATGAGGAGGTCCAAGGCCCAATATCTGGGGCCTCTTTGCGTGTGTGATAGTGACAAAAGTCAGCGCTCCTAAATTAAAACCTCCATGTGTTCCTAATTCTACAACATTAAGCGGAATAATTTTGAGCTTGACACACATTTCCTTGGACATCATCAAAGCTGTGACAGAGGATTAAGACTATTAAAGGTTTTGGAGATAAAATATGTGTCCTGAAAAAGAAATCATTTAAACACCTCAAGCAATGCAACAAAGAAATATTGTGATGGATAAAAATAGGATTAAAATAATTTGACAAATTCGCCATCGCATGAAAATCAGGGAAAAAGCAGAAAATCCTTAAATATCATTTTTAATAGAGATTTAATGGGGGTCATTGAAATAGCAAGGTGCCTACCTGGCTGTTTCAGAAAGAGAAAAAGCTTTTCAGTATCCTTGAATGGTAAATTATTGCAAAACCCTTATCTTTGGAGTATGGCTGGGCTGTGAATTTTCACCATTCTTCAGCGAACAATTTGCCGATAAGGCATTCCATAATTCTTAGAGTAGCAAAGTGTCTAGCTGAGCACTTTGCTTTGCCAAGAAAGGCATTTAAGTAAAACTCCTGAAATGTCAACTTTCCTGATCAATAGCAAAATAAGAGCTTTCAATGGAAAGAACATTTCATTCTGGTGTAGCAAGACCTAGACAACATTCAGACTTGGGCTGATAATTGGCAAATAACATACACATCACACAAGTGTCAGGCAATGATCATCTCCAACAAGAGAGAATCTAACCGTCTCCCCTTGACATTCAATGGCATTACTGTCATTGAATCCCTCACAATCAACATCTGGGGAGTTACCATTGACCAGAAACGTAACTGGACCAGACATATAAATACTGTGCCTACAACAGCAGGTCAAAGACTGGGAATTCTGCAGCAAGTAACTCATTTCCTGAATCCTCAAAGTCTATCCACCATCCTCAAGGCACAAGTCAGGAGTGTGATGGAATACTCTCCACTTGCTTGGATGAGTACAGCTCCAACAACACTCAAGAAACTTGACACCAGCCAGGACAAAGCAGTCACTTGATCAGCACCCCATCCATCACTGTAAACATTCACTCCCTCCACCATCGGCACACAGTGGCAGCAGTGTGTACCATCTACAAGATGCACTGCAGCAACTCATCAAGTCCTCTTCGATAGCACCTTCCAAACCCACGACCTCTATCAGCGTGAAGGACAAGGGCAGCAGACACATTGGAACACCACCACTGCAACTTCCCTGCCAAGTCACACATCGTTCTGACTTGGAACTATATCGCCGTTCCTTCACTGAGGCTGGGTCAAAAACCTGGAACTCCCTAACAGCACTGTGGGTGTACCTACACCAGAGGGACTGTGGTGGTTCAAGAAGAAGGCTCACCAACACCTTCTCAACAGAAATTAGGGATGGGCAACAAATGCTAACCTGGCCAAGTGATGCTCACAACCCAGGAAAGAATAAAAATAAATAAATCTAAGGGGGAAAAACATGTTTGAGATGAAGTATGCAGCTACGCAGCTACTTTTGCATCACTGTGGATTGCAAAAATGACAGTATAGCGCCACTAATTTGCATAGGAGCATACGGCCATTCAGGCCCTCATTCCTGCTCTACCATTCAGTTAATTCTTGGCTAATTTGTACCTCAAACCCATTTACCTGCCTTTGCTCCATATTCCTTGATATCTTTGCCTAATAAAAATCTATCAACTTCATCGTTATAATCTCCAGTTATCCTAACGCCCACAGCCTTCTGCAGGAGAGGATTCTAGATTTCTACTACCCTTTATGTGAAGAAGTGTTACTTGATTTCACTCCTGAATGGCCTGACTCTAATTTTAAGATAATATCCTCTTGCTCTATATTCCCCCACTGGAGAAAATATATTCCCTTTATCTACCTCATCAAATTGCTTTATCCTTTTAAATACCTTGATTAGATCACCCCTCAATCTTCTAAACCCAAGGGAAGGCAAACCAAGTTTTGTACCTGTTCTCATAATTTAAGCCTTTAAGCCCCAGTATCATTCTAGTGAAACTGTGCTCTACCCCCTCGAAAGCTAATACACCTTCCTGATGTGCAGTGCCCACAACTGGTTTGATTGCAGCAGCAATGAACTGTGGGCTGAAGATCTGGATTCAAATTCATAGGTATGTGGTTCAGAATATGTGTTCAACACAGCCTAGATTTAAGCTTTCCAATTGTAGGCACTGAGGAACCTAGGTGAAGGCTCAAGACCATAGTGCAGCATAAGACAAAAATAGGAACGGTGTCCACGATCTGAGGCACATAATCTAGTTTGACACTTCATATAGGATTGAGAAATATAATGCATTGTTGGAGGTGGTGGTTTTCAGATGAGAAATTAAACAAAGGCTCTGTCTGTCTGCCCAAGTGCATGCAAAATATCCTGTGTTAGTAACCCTGTGGAGTTCTCTTGGTGTCCTGGTCAACATTCTTCCCTCCATCAACACTCCCAACAACAGATTCTTTCATTTTCTGATGGTGGGAACAGAGTCTGCACTGCCAACTACCAACATAATCTATTAGTTGTAAGAAGGTTGTGAAGGGGCAGTTTGAAGACATGAAAGACTCTCTATAAATACAAGATTTTTCTCCTTCCTGTTGGTTAATCTTGAGAAATCCATTTCAAGAATACTGATACGAAGACACATTTTTCTGTTCATTATCCCGCCATTAACACTCTCTCTGGACACACACTTTGTCCTTTACTACAACAATTAGCACCCTCTTTGCCTTTTGTTCCGTGACATCTCTGTCATTTAATCTCTCCTGCTGTCTGCCCTATCACACGCCTTCCCTTTTGTTCTTCTTGCCCCCTCCCCCTTTCACTCAAAGCCCATTACATTTCTAACTTTCACCAGTTCTGATGAAAGGTCACAGAGCTGAAACAGTAACTCTGCTTCTCTCTCCACAGATGCTGCCTGACCTGCTGAGTATTTCCAGCATTTTCTGTTTTTATTACACATGACTATCCCTTTTAAAAATAACAAGACTTGCTTATACACTCAAGATGAGTAAAATTACCTGTTTTATCTGTATTAAACAGTTTTCTAGCCCTTTCACCTTGGATGGAATGGTCCAAAATGCAAATTTTATTCATGCTATGAATTGTTGTGTAATTTAAAAGTTTTAAGTTGATGTTCCTTTCCGAATAGCGCAAAAAATTTTGCACCTGGAAATTTTGCATTCTCCGTTGATTTCTAAAGGGTTTTTTCAGCTGTGCGAATACAGAAGAACCTAAACTAACCAGGATATGGTCTGCTGACAATAATGCCACATCCTTGTTAAATGTGTGTGTAGTGTCTTTGGTGGTTGTTTGCCAGTGTTTTACTGAATGGACAGTCGTTTGTCCAGTTTCCATCTTTCTTTGAATGAATTTTCCAGTTGAAATTATATGAGTGGAAAACACCAAATTTATTTCACTATATATGTTGTTGTGTAATGATGACATGGGCTGGTAGAGAATAGAGGCTTAAATGGCCAGATCCAATGTGTTTAAATAAAGGGATGGAACCAAGTTTGTCAAATGGTGGGGGGAGGGGGAAGGCCCAGGGTTATGGGCAGAGTGAAAACCACATAATGGACGTAATTTCAGAGCAAATAGGAGACAAAGATGGTGTCAATTTAAACCTCAAATCTGAGTGGAGATACAATCCTAGGTAGGTCAGCATTATTCTTGGCTAGTGTGGGGGAGGGGGAGAGAGGAGAGGATGTTTTTGAGGCCCATTAATGTTGGGTCTGTGAATTTTGTAAATAATTGTGTGTTGTTTAGCAGAACTGCTAAAGATTAGTCTTTTGCTTGTTTAAGAACATAAGAACTAGGAGCAGGAGAAGGCAATTCAGCCCCTCAAGCCTGCTCCGCCATACAATGCAATCATGGCTGATCTCATCTTGGCCTCAATTCCACTTTCCTGCTCATTCTCCATCACCCTTCAACCCAATACTAATTAAATATCTGTCTATCCCCTCCTTAAATTTACTCAATGTCCTGGCATCCACCGCACTCTGGGCTAGTGAATTCCACAGATTCACGACCCTTTGAGAGATGATGGGGCGGCACAGTGGTGCAGTGGTTAGCACCACAGCCTCACAGCTCCAGCGACCCGGGTTCGGCTCTGGGTACTGCCTGTGTGGAGTTTGCAAGTTCTCCCTGTGACGGCGTGGGTTTCTGCCGGGTGCTCCAGTTTCCTCCCACAGCCAAAGACTTGCAGGTTGATAGGTAAATTGGCCATTGTAAATTGCCCCTAGTGTAGGTAGGTGGTAGGAGAATTGTGGGGATGTGGTAGGGAATATGGGATTAATGTAAGATTAGTATAAATGGGTAGTTGATGGTCGGCACAGACTCGGTGGGCCAAAGGGCCTGTTTCAATGCTGTATCGCTCTACGACTAAGTAGTTTCTCCTCATTTCTCTTTTAAATCTGCTACCCCTTATCCTAAAGCTGTGACCTCTCATTCTAGAATGCCCCACAAGAGCATGACGGGCCCCCCATTTTACTTTTATTTTTAGTTATTTTTTCTTTTTTCTTTTTTATGTGTTTATTTTATTTTATTTTATTTTATCTTAGTTTGTTCAGTTTGCCTACCCATTGCTTTTTTTCATGTTTGTACTTGTGGCTGTTCAGTTTTCAGTCCATTAACACCCTATCTGTACTAATGCTTTGTCTTTCAACACACCATGAACATATTTTTTGCCTTTGCTCCATGACCTTCTGGTCAGTTATTCTCTGTGACCTTGTCCTATCTACACCTTCTCCTTTGTTATCTCTTGCCCCACCCCCGCTTTACTTGCTTAAAACCTTTCACATTTCTAATATTTGCCAGTTCTGATGAAGGGTCACTGACCTGAAACGTTAACTCTGCTTCTCTCTCCACAGATGCTGCCAGACCTGCTGAGTATTTCCAGCATTTCTTGTTTTGAGAACTAGGAAGTCTGCCACTTGTTACAGTTAATAGGACTCTCAAGATGAAAGAATTCCATTATTCAGCCATTGATAGTTGTTTTCCATTATAATCTGTAAAAAGTGATATGATCTGATATTTTTAAAGATTTTGTTAAAAATCTGTTCAAAATAGTGAATGTAGACCTCTCCGTTTCAATGATATCATTCGCCCCTTTCTATGGATAAGGGGGCCTGATTTTATCTCTGTGCAAGTGGATGGGTTTTAAATAAGTTAAAATCTCACCCATGGGCTATCCCTTGCATGGGGTAGTGGACTCACACTGCTCAGTATCAACTTACACAATAACGCAACCCAACCACAGTAACAATACTGTATTCCTAAGATCTGAAGTGGACAGTCACATCTTTTGTACATTGCCCCACGGATCTCTTCAATTTTTTGAAAGCATGATGGTTTATCAATTCTGTACTTACCTCCTGTGTTATTTGACTTGGTTATGTAGCTCAGTAAAGACTTTAACACCTGTACATCCCTTTCCTCATTATTTCTGTTGGTTTCCTATTCTGTCCCTCTTCTATTTCAATGCTTTAACTTTAATGTTACATTAGTTCGTACTACTGTAGACTTTTTTGTAAGTCTGAAATACTGTGCTCAGCTGATTTCTTCTCCCTCCTGGATCCCATTACAGGCAGCCCCACACTAGAAAAATGCTTATCCAATATCTATTTTTCTGTTAGCTAAGTGCCAGGGCTCTAAATATGGATGGCTCACATCAGGTATGCAATGAGAACAATCTTTAATCCATTTTGATACATCAAACCCAGGAACTGTTGTTACAGGCTGTTATATTATTTGACACAGTAGTTACCTGATTCCACTTTATCATTGATTACTGACTGATTTAAGCAGCTCTCGATTTGGAGAGCAGGCATAGGCTTAGTTCTGGTGCTGAAATAGTTAAAAACCTCTCTCGTCCGGCCATATATGAGAATCTGATAAATGGAGCTGCACAGTAGTTTACAGGTAAAGTCATCTGTGAGAAGGTCAACAAAAAACCTTAGGTGTGAGTAATATACTTCGCTGCAGTTCACCAGTGCTGTAGGTTCATCATTTATCAGTGTTACCTGGAAACCTGAGCTGAGAATATGGTGTCATCATCTTCACCATTAGAAGAAAGGCACTTGCATGAATGTTATTGAGATGCTGCTGAACTAGAACTGAACAGGGCAGTGAAGTGTTTTTTCATCCAAGACTCCCACATGGATTGAGCTTATTCATGTGCAACTATCCTCAACACTTTCAACAATTTCCATCATACTCAATGCAACATCACATCTCGTTTTGGCAGGTTTCGGTGGGAAAGAGTTAAAACACTTTAAAGAATCTGGGCTTTCTGAGAATTGGTCCCAGAGGAAAGATTGCCTAACTGTTGATAAGTCAGTCTTATTTTCTAAAGGAAAAACAGAATAAGAGGAAGGGCCAATAAATGGAAAGTGGATGGCCTTTCTGAGCAGACGCATAGGAACACCATCACCTGCAAGTTCCTCTCCAAGTCACTCACCATCCTGACTTGGAACTATACTGCCGTTCCTTCACTGTCGCTGAGTCAAAATCATGGAACTCCCTCCCTAACAGCACTGTAGGTGTACCTACACTACATGGACTGCAGCACCACCTTCTCAAGGACAATTAGGGATGTGCAATAAATGCTGCCATTACCATCCAATTAACGAATAAAAAAAATCAAGCAGAAAACTGCACTTCAGATGGTTAGAATGTCTCATGGTATTATCGTCAGTCAATTTTTGCGTATGGAATTAACACAATGGGATTTCTGTCAATGAATAAACCAAGTTAATCAATTATTAGGAAGTCTATTGCATTCATTTTGCTCTGTTATTTTCCATTACTTTAAATCCTTTCTATCATCACTGGTATAAGTTACAATAAAACCACAATTTTTCTTACCATTGAATAAATTTGAAAATCATCTTTCTTTGCTGAAACATTGATTGTAGAGGTGAAACAGCAAGAATGAATGATGAGAACACAGAGGAAAATAGAGAACACCACATCACAGTTATGTCAAGACTAAATTATCTGGTATCACCTGAGGAACAAAGTATTAAGAGATTTAGATGAACGAGTGATTTAAGAAAATGAGATATCACAAATGCTAACACAAAAAAAAAGAGATCTGAAAGTAAGTATAAAATTATTTATTGGCTACTGAATCTTTCCAGGCACCTGTGAAAGAGGTTGCTGTGGTGTAGGTCATGGCACCATATTCAGTACATTCCAGAAGTGATAGGCAAAGTACTATTACTATTACAATAAGTAAGGAGAAATAATTTTGTAACTACAGTTTTTCCAAAGATAACCTCCACTAGAAAGAAAGAACTTGCATTTTTGTAGCACTTTATCATATCATCAGCTTTCCAGCAGCACTTCACATCCAATGAATTATTTTTGATGTGTAGTATTATATGGACAAATGTGGCAACCATTTTTTGGCTGCCTGCCTCTCTCTAAGGAAAATCAGCCTCAGATTTTTATATTCCTTATTTTCCATGGTGGATGTGTAGTTCTTATCTTCAGCGTAGTTCTGCATCAAGAAAGTTACTTTTTTCCACTGTTGAGTCAACTACACTGGTTTGGGACAGGAGGTCACATATAGACCAGACCAGGTAAGGACAACAGGTTCCTTCCTTAAAAAAACATTAATGAACTAGTTGTGTTTTAACAAAAATCTAACAACCATTGATTGCAGATGCTAAGCTAACAAATGTTCCCTTTCTCTATGTGCAGGGGTCTCCAAAAGATAAGGAAGATAGCACCAGGAAAAAGTGGCCAATAGCCCCATTATCCATCAAGTACTTCAAATCCCACAAGCACCAGCTCAGATACATCCAGCTCAAGGGAACTGGATGGGGTGCGGAGGTAGGGGGAATGGCAGGAGAGGGCAGTGTCAGAGAAAGAGCCCCAGGTAAAGCAATGAGAAGCACTGAGCTGGAGTAAATGGGGTAGAAATAAACAAACAGCAACAAAAGGAATGGATGGCTAGGACCAGCTGGGCGGTTGCTATGAAACTCATCGATTCATACCTCACATGGGTTGCTTACTGAACTGCATTTATTAGTCAGCCGAAGCTCTTCATGGAATCTTTTGAGAATCTTCAGAACTCCCTGCATGGAACAATAAAGAGCCTTCAGTAGTGCTGCTTTGATGAATGCAAAGGCATGTGAAAGAGTTTGGGGAGCCTTCAGAGCACGTTGGGTTATTTGAAAATCGAGGATGCCCTTGAAGGAAGTCCCCAAGGACAGAGACTGCAGGCAACGATGCAGTTTTGCTCATTGATACTGTATTGTCATGCAAGCCTCCACCTGCCAAGAATGAGGCATATTAATTTTGTCATATGAACATTGATTTGAAAACTGTTGCTGAAGTGAAGAAAGGACTTGTTTAAAAAATCACAAAGCCCTTGGCTGGAAAGATATTTGCATATTAACAGCCTGTGCTTGGAAGTACAAAGGGGCTATTCCCTGCTCCAATTTAATCCACAATGGACTTTGAGCACCAGGTATTGTGTGTAAGAAGAGGCATTCCAGGGTCGGCTAAGACCAGAGAATCTACAAACAAATGTGGTTAGACCAGCTAGCCACATGACTAACCTGCTTGGCAACCTGGGTTTTTTTGAATTGTACAAACAGTTTTGAAGAGAGAGAGTGTTGGCTCCTGAACTGAAAAGACCTCTCCTGGCTGGCTCGCCAAAGCCTCTCCTATCTGGCTCGCCATCTCTTTCTCACGGAACTCCAAATCCACTGAAGACACATGAACCCCAAGCGAGAAAAGTCTCCTACAGTGAACAAGGTTTAAGAAGAATACTGGGCCCCAATGAAAAGCAAGATCTACCGACAATGAAGGACTCTACAGTGAGCTCGAAGAACCATAACAAAAACCCTCTTCAAAGATTGCCTCAAACTTTTCCACTTTATTTTTCTTCTCTTTTCTGTCTCTATCTGCATACATGTATCGTGTATGCATGCTAGCGTGGACGTGTCGTGTATCCCTAGGCGTTAACCAAATTAGAGTTCAAGTTTAATAAATTTCCACCTTTCTTCTTTGAATCTAAAAAAACTCATTTGGGCTGGTTTCTTTGCCTTATAATTGGAAAGCTGTGAACAAGGATTCACCAAGGGGGAGCTAAAACCCCAAATTAAACCCTGTTATGTATGGTAAGACCAGGTGAAGGCTGAGAGGGACCCCTAGACCCCTTTCTCACCTGGCCGTAACATGTATGTACTGCTATATAACCTTCAATTTTGATTTATATAAAACTCTTACTTCTGGTCTCCAAATGTGAGGAGATTGGTTGAAATTACTTTGACGGTAGGCTTTATGCTTTTTGGTACTGTCCAAATAGCTGACCTCACACAGATCCCTGGTCTTCTGCAAAGGGGAACTAACAGTCATGGTATGGCAGGACAGAAAGGGACAAGGACACCTATTAGGATCAGAGCTCATCCACTCTTCCATTGAGGTGACACTTTGAAGGAGCAAAAGATTAGGATATAGGTGACACACACCCTACAATATGATTGAGACGAAGCACTAAGGAAACAGGTATTAATGCAAGGATATGCATGCTGATTGTGCCTTCATTGGTATGTTTGATTATAATTCACTGCGCAGAAAGGCCAGGTGAATGTTGATGTTGGGAGCAAAAATGTAGGTAGAATAGTGAAGGTCAGAAGCATTTATCCCAATATATTGGGCCGAGGTGAGGTTATTCAAATAAGGAGGATTCATACATTACAACAGTGTCTACACTTCTGAAGTACTTCATTAGCTGTAAAGCACTTTGGGATGCCCTGACTTACATAAATGTAAATCTAGCTTTTTTGAAAGCATGGGAGCACCTTGCATCAATTTACATCTTTTTGGAGGGTCTAACAGGGCAAGTGCATACATATAGCATTGCCTCAAAATCTTTAATAGCTTTAATAGCAGAAATAGCCAATACCCTACCTGACCAAACCTGAAACATAGAAACAGAAAATAAGAGCAGGAGTAGGCCATTCGGCCCTTCGAGCCTGCTCCGCCATTCATTATGATCATGGCTGATCATCCAACTCATTAACCTGTTCCCGCTTTCACCCCATATGCTTTGATCCCTTTAAACCCAAGAGCTATATCTAACGCCTTCTTGAAAACATACAATGTTTTGGCCTCAACTGCTTTCTGTGGTAGCGAATTCCACAGGTTCACTACTCGCTGGGTGAGGAAATTTCACCTCACCTCAGTCCTGAAAGGTTTACCCAGTATCTTTAGACCATGACCCCTGGTTCTGGAATCCCCCACCATCAGGAACATCCTTCCTGCATCTACCCTGTCAAGTCCTGTTCACCCTGCTGGCAAATGGGCCAATCCCTAAGTACATCACTCCCAATCAGCCCCAGTGAGATTTAACTCCATTGGTCTCTTGGTAACTAGGGGAGATTTCATCTCATCCTAATTGCCAGTTTAAAAGTTCACGGCTACTGATTCACTGAACATAATTCCAGTTGGAATCATCCATCAGTGACATGGCCTTGTCCGAATTGAAATGAGACACACAGTTGAATGAAAAGGGAAAGGATGAGCCACAGACTCACTAGTCGGGGAATAGCCACTGTTGCAATCACTTTCAAACCACATGACTTGCACTTATTTTCCTGACTGTCAACAGGATAACAAAGTACCAGATACTTTTTCCACAGGAGGAAATCTGGGCGGGAATTTTCCTGGCCCTTTGAGGACGGACTCGGAGGCCAGGAGGGTGGGGTGGGTAGGGCGGAATATTGCAATGGAAGACATTGCAACAGAAGTCCGACGTCGTCACGTCAGATCCGTATTTTCCAAGGGACGGACATCATAGTGGGAGGTCAGCGTGCCTCGACGCTGCAAAAAAAGATCATTACAGCAAATATATTGCCAATAGAAAGCAATTTTAAGGGGTTTTTTTTGTTTTAATTTTCCAGCAAGTGCAAGAACCACAGGTCTTCAGAGCCCCAGTAGGTATATGGAGGCAGCAAGAAAGTGGGAGGTTTGTGCTGGCTTCACTCGGCAGTGAGCCAGTGTGCCTTGGAAGTGAGGGTAAAGCAGCGCGGACATCGGATATTGATGTCAGGAGTGGGGGCTAAGGTGCCAGAACTGCAGGCAGGTGCCACCAGACTGCCATCCGGGAACTGATGCTTGTGTGGATTAAAGGGAGAGGAAGAGGAGGTGGCAGGGGTGAAGGATATGTCTGAGTAAGAGGCCCTGGAAACTGAGAGTGTCCATCTGCCATGGGCATTGTGTACTCCAGGAGGCAGGACTTCTAGTGATGAGAAGCAACAGGGAGGGAGAGAGCTGCAGCCTCAGGCAGCAGGACAGCAGCAACCTCAGGGCCAACTGGAGTGCCAGGAGAAGGGTGCAGAAGAGAACACATGCAACATCCTGCGTGTAGAAGGTACCCTGCAGTGAGGGTCTATTATCAGAGGCAGAGCTACCTTCAAATGTCCAAGTGGCAGTGTCGCCGAAGACTGCACCTCTCCAGGGAGACTGTCACAGATCTGTGTGCCATGAAGGCGGCTGAGCTGAGCCCCAATAGAGGTGGTGGCCATCCATTACCAGAGGCACAGAAGGTCACTGTACAACTGAACTTCTATGCTTCCAGTTCTTTCCAGAGACCTACTGGAGATATTTGTGAGATCTCCCAGTCTGTGGCACATCGTTGCATCAAGGTGGTGACTGATGCCTTTTTCAAGAGGGCCAGCCAATATATCCATTTTCACACCGATCTGGACAGTCATACTGAGAGAACCATTGGGTTTGAGGATATCGCTGGTTTTCCCCAGGTGTGTGGTTGCATCGACAGCACCCATGTGGCCATCAAGGCTCCCATAGACCAGCCAGTGGCCTTCATCAGCAGGAAGAGCTTACACTCGCTCAATGTCCAACTAGGCTGTAAACATTGCAGATGGATCCTTCAGGTGTGTGCATGATACCTTGGAAGTAGCCATGACACCTACATACTCCAGCAGTCCCAGGTGCCACAGCTTTTCACTCCCCCAACACACCTTCAAGGATGGACTCTGGGAGACAAGGGCCACCCCCTAAGGAGATGGCTACTTATTCCAGTGAGAAACCCAAGCACAGAAGCAGAGGTGAGATGCAGCGCATACCACGGGGAAACACGAGCGACCGTCGAGCAGGCCATTGGTCCCCTGAAGATGTGACTCAGGTGCCTGGACTGATCCGGTGGTGCCCTTCAATATGCCCCATCGTGTATCATGGTGGTCTGCCGTGCTGTGCACAGCCTGGCGCAGCAGAGGGGGAGGCATTGTACAATGAAGATATAGTGGAGTGTAATGCCTCTTCAGCCAATGAGGATGTGGAGGAGGCTGCTGACCAGATGATGCATCATGAAGGGCCCCAGCGACCACAGGAAAGGTATGATGAGATAGGAATAAGGAGACTCGGGACATGCTAATACAGGAACATTTCAGATGACACTTGATACCTGATTCTCCCATTCCAATAAAGCTTCACCTTTTTGCTGCACTGTTGCTGTTTTCTTCATTTAACATCCCATCACCCTGCACCCAGTGACACCTTGATCACTGGCATGGGGAAAGTAAGGACCGCATGTGATATGGTCTTTCCCAACAAGTCCTTGGGGAAGCAAGGGTGGTTCTGAAATCCCACAGGGTCACAAATAATGAAAGGAGATGTTGGCAGAATGCAGTACACCTTTATTGCAGATAAAAACAGATGAAAGTAGTAAATCTTTAACAATGTTTTCACCTGTGGACCACATGTGCCACGAGGTGCTTTTCTTAAATCCCTTATGCTTTAAGGCAGCAGGCTCGTTTGATGGCAGCAGAGATACTCAAGTCAGCAGTGACATTCAAAGAGTGCTGGCAGCCCTTTAAATATGTTGTCAGCATCTCCTGCGGTGTCACATGACACCGTGGCTGACACCTCACTGCCTGCCTCCTATCCCTGACAGGTCACCCCGCCCCCTCCCCCCCCCCCACCCCCACTGCCAGTTAATTTGCTGGCACATCAAGATTCCTTCCTCCTGGTTGCTGACCTTGCAAGCGCCAGTGGCATCCGCTTCCGGTCCCAGTGGCAGTGCCTCGAGCCCACCCACAAAATCTGGCCCCTTAAAGTGACAGAAAGTTTTGGGGTTGTTATTTCGAGCAATACAGCGAGGATGTGGTAACGAGCTGTCAGTGAGTTTTTATACAGCTGGAAAATTGCTTTCCAATTGACAGAAGCTTTGCTTTTACCTTTTCATGGAAGAAAACAGATTGGGGTAATTTTGACTTTGTGAGACAGTGTTAAATGAATCCAGGCAAATCAACTTCAATTGCTATCACTCCTTTTTACACAATCGCACAAAGTCAAAATTACCCCCAGAGTTTTTAAACATCCAGCTATATTTGTGCAATTCCTCAGAATTATATCTGTCGTTACTGTTATTATTTATTCCCAAGCTTGTTCAACTGCTCATGACATGTGCAGTAAGCCTCCTCCAAATACTTATTTATTGAGTAAATCAATAGATTTATTACAGTGAATTTATCACCGTAAACGTAATGGAAACATATACTATAATTATCGGGGCTATGTTGTGCAGTGTAATTGTAGATTATTGGATGAATGGTAAATTAATTACTTCAGCTTCTATCAAACAGTATGCTGTTATTTGCACAGAATTAACACTAGTACTTCAATGTCACTCAGAATGAAAAATAAGTATCTTATTTAACAGTTCTTAAAATTAGTTCATGTGATAACACCCGTTGCACGTATAAATTTTTTTTTTCTTTGCATTCTTTTTGTCCCTAGTTAATTTTTTGCTAATTCTAAGCAGCCATTCCTGCCCTATCGGAATTAAATTCTCTGCGAGCTGGTAGCCCTCAGCTTTCTCAGCAAGTGGACATTATTGACATGTGACCCTGGAAGCAGTTCAGAGAAGGTTCACTAGGCTGATTCCTGGGATGAAGGGGTTATCATAGGAGGAAAAGTTGAGCAAGTAGGGCCGATACTCATTGAAGTTTAGAAGAATGAGGGGAGATCTTACTGAAATATATAAGATTCTAAGGAGGCTTGACAAGGTAGATGTTGAAAAATATTTCCCCTCATGGGGGAATCTGGAACTAGGGGGTACAGTTTAAAAAGAAGGGGTCTCCCATTTTAGACAGAGCTGAGGAGCAATTTCTTCTCACAGAGGGTCATTAACCATTGGAATTTTCTTCCCCAGAGAGCAGTGGAGGCTGGGTCATTGAGTATATTCAAGGCTGAGTTAGACAGATTTTTGATCTACAAGGGAGTAAAGGGTTATGGGGAGCTGGCAGTAAAGTGCAGTTAAGGCTACAATCAGATCAGCCATGATCTTATTGAATAGCGGAGCAGTCTCAAGGGGCTGAATGTCTTACTCCTGTTTCTATTATCGTCTTATAACAGTGAATATCTCTAGGCTATTGGGAGGGGGCAGCAATCAAAGCTGACGCCAATCCTGATGTGCAAATTGAGTTGCTGGACAGCAATTTGGAAGGTGAACCTCAGTCACTTTTCTCCCTTCCCAGTCCAGAACACTGAGGGCAACTGTCATGCTGCTATCATGTACCCATGTGAGATCAACTAACTCAGTACAAACCAGGGATTAAATTTAGGGCCTTCCAGGCTGTATGAATTGGCTTGAGACACTGGAGGATGCATCCACTGCCACTTAAACAAAGAGCCAGTTCATGTAAAATGCAACAAGATCCAAAATGAAGTATTTTGTTTTCTATCCTTGCTTGATTATTCCCAAATAGCATAACTTATTTCAATATAATCTGGTTTGTGGTTATTGTATTATGGGCCTTAATTTAATCTATTAAAGAAGTGGGAGGAGATCTTGTATTTTCCATAGTGTCTATCAAAACTCGGGACAACCCAAGATGCTTTACATGGCTGTAATATAGAGAAACATGACAGCCAAACTACACACAGCAAAGTCCCACAAACAGAAATGAGGTAAATCAATTTTAGTGATGTTGTTTGAAGGATAAACTTTGGCCAGGAGAACTCCCCTGTTTGTTTTTTGCATAGTGCCATTGGACCCTTTAAAACTACCTGAGAGGTTTAACATCTCATCTGAATTTTGTGTCTGGATTACTCCTTATTCCCAATGTTCTTTCAATCCTCAAACCAAGCCACAGTCCTTGGCAGAGAGAGTAGTCAGCTTACCCACTCATTAGTTCTCTTTCCACTAATTAGCTAAGTCATACAGATGAGGAAGTACTTTTTCTATAACCAACCAGCAAGAGGTGTGCAAGAATGATCTAGAGTGACATTTCCTTGAGAGTCATTTCCGCTCCCTCACTGTGAAGGGTTTCTAGATGCCATCCTGCACCATTAGATGCAGCACATTGAAAGCCAATATATGATTCCACTGTGTCCTTTCCCATGTAATAGCACAAGTGAACAACATAGGGACTTCCTGAGTGTAATTGTTTATGGTATATTTTGATTTTCTTCTTGTAAATAACAATGTCAAAAACAATAACAACAACTTGCATTTATATAGCACCTTTAATATAAAACAATATCCCAAGGTGATTCACAGAGACCCAAGGAAAAACTGACACCAGGCCACAGAGGGAGAGATTAGAAGGGGTGACCAAAGAAGTGAAAGAAGTGAATTTTAAGCAGGGTCTTAAGGGAAGGAAAAGCAGTGGAGAGGCAGAGGGGCTTAAGGAGTGAATTTCAGGGGGTAGAACCTAAGCAGCTGGAGACACAACTGCCAATGGTGGAGCCAAGCGAGCAGGGAGATACATAAGAGATCAGAGACAGGTAGATCGAGATTAGGAAGGAAGGTGATCGTAGGGCAGGGAACAATTACAGAGATAAAGATAGATGAGGTCACATTGTGATGTTATTGGGACTTGAGTGAGGTTTAGCCGAGTTTGGTATCAGATATGAAGCAAAGATAAAGAGACAAAGACTGCAGCAACTGAACAAAAGGCTTCTCCTTTTATTCTGTCTGTTTTAGTTTTGCTTTCTCTTTGCTGGCATGTGTGTTCTACAGCAGCCTCTAGAGTATACAGTGCACAATGCATTTTCAATTTCAAAACACTACAACACTACAGACATAAGGATGACAATTTTAAATTTGAGACATTGCACAGCCAACGTTGATCAGTAAGAATGGGTATGTTGGGTGAGCAGGACTTAGTGCAGGATATGATATGGGCAACACAGTTTTAGATGAACCAAAATTTATTGAGAGTGGAAGATTGGAGGCCAAGCTGGCAGGCAATGAAGTCTGAAGGTGACAGAGGCACAGTTCAGCAGCAGATGGGATGAGGTAGGGATGGAGGCGAGCAATGTCATCAAGGTGGAAGTACGTGATCTTGGACATGAGATTGGAAGCTCAATTTGAGGGCAAACAGGATGCCAACAAATATCAGAAAGTAAGTGTCTTGCACCTTTACAAAGGTTGACATTGTGTTTTAGAAGGAAATACATGAAATTGATTTCAAGTTTATTCCTACTTTTAGTTGAATAGTTTCATCCAGGACATTTTAACTTATTGCAAACGTGGACACAAAGTTGTGGGTAAATAAACCTAATTGCCTTGATCAATTCGAGCACAGGATACTTGGGCAGGTTGGCAGCACTCAAGTGAGCACACTAAGCATTGGAACACTGATCATAGTTGTGAATGGGACACAATTTAAAAATAAAGTAGGAAACTCAAAATATAAGCGCCCTGCATGCTTTTGTTTCTGTGACTGTTATTCCCTGAGGAATCTGATACAATGGCCCTCATGGAATTTTATTCTATGTATTATGATTGAAAAATGTCAGGGCAGATTGTTCTTCAAAGAAGTCAAATGAAAGAGAACTGTCAGTTACAGGGTGATTGAAAGAGATAGACAATGAGTTCAATCCACTTGAGACTTATTATTAAGCGAATGTCATGGAGCAACATCAATATACAAAAGCAGCTGCCTGTTAAGCAAATTGGTATACTGACAGAATGCAGTAAGTTGTGATATGACTTATAAAGTCAGCTAAGCCTTCGTGACATGCTTGTCTGGAGTGTAGCTCACGACAACTGTTCTTTGTTAATTAGCCAGTTTCAATTGAATGTTACAAGGAAAAGACAGGAAACTTAAAATCACTTTTGAAGCTACTGGCCGCAATCAGCCATTCAGGCGCAAACTGCACCCAAAATTGTGCCATCTTGTAAAGTGTTTCTCCCCCGAGTTTCTGCTCAAACATATTTGCAAATCACTGAATGCATGAGCCAGTGCAATTAAAAAAAAGTACTTAAAAAAAATTCCTTAGTATATTTAAGTGATAACATTTGACTAATACAGCTGAAAATGAGTTTATCACAAAAATAAGCATTTTAATTCAGTGTCAATGCACTACCTGTGAGCAACTTGATTTTAAATTATTGAAAACAACATATATAGAATAGAATCATAGAATGGTTACAGCACAGAAGGAGGTCATTTGGCCCATTGAGCCCTTGCCAGTCTTCTGAAAGAGCAATTTAGCTCATCCTAGTCCACTGCCCTTTCCCCATATCCTTGCAATTGTTTTCTATGTCTTCTGATTCTTGACCCTTTTGTCAATGGGAACAGTTTTTCCCTATCTACTCTGTCCAGACCCCTCATGATTCTGAACACCTCTATCAAATCTCCTCTCAACCTTCTCTTCTCTAAGGAAAACAGCACCAACTTCTCCAAAGTATCCACATAACTGGAGTCCCTCATCCCCCACTCGAATTATACTTATGAATCTTTTCAGCACCCTCTCCTTAGCTTTCATGTCCTTTCTAAGGTGCAGTGCCCAGAGTTGGATGCAATACTCTTCAGTTGAGGCCGAACCAGTGTTTTATAAATGTTCATCATAACTTCCTTGCTTTTGTACTCTATGCATCTATTTATAAAACCCAGGATCCCATATGCCTTTTTAACCACTTTGTCAACCTGTCTTGCCACCTTCAATGATCTGTGCACATATACTCCCAAGTCTCTATTTTTCTACCCCCCCTCCCCCCCCCACCCCCCCCCCAACAACCCACCACCACCACCCCCCTGCAATTTAGAATTGTACCCTTTAGTTTATATTGCCTTTCCTCATTTGTCCTACCAAAATGTATCATTTCACACTTTTGGGCATTAAATTTCATGTGCCATGTGTCTGCCCATTCCACTAGCAGAACGATGTCTTCTTGAAGTCTATCACTATGCTCCTCGCTGTTCACTATACTTTCAAATTTTGTGTCTTCAGCAAATTTTTTAATTGTGCCCTGTATACTCAAGACTAAGTCGTTAATATATATCAAGAAGAGCAGTGGACCTTGTACCAACCCCTGGGGAATCCCAATGTATACCTTCCTCCAGTCTGAAAAACAACTGTTCACCACTACTGTCTGTTTTCAGTCTTTTAGCCAATTTTGTATCCAAGCAGCCACCATCCCCTTTAATACAGGGACATCAACTTTCCTGGCAAGTCTATTATGTGGCACATATTAAATGCCTTCTGAAAATGCGTATACACCATATCAATTGCATTACCTCATCAATCCTCTCTGTTGCCTTATGAAAAAACTCAATAAAGATCGTTAAACATGATTTGACTTTAAGAAATTTATGCTGATTTTCCTTCATTAATTTGTCTTTTAACAAATATGCACATCTATTTTCTAGTTTGATTGGTGTAGCATAGTCAGTTCATTAGTAAAATGTATGTCAGCCAAGAGCGACGTCTCAACTCATTCCATCTTCACTGCCTCCGGAGAATCCTTGGCATCAGGTGGCAGGACTATATCTCCAACGCAGAAGTCCTCGAGGCGGCCAACATCCCCAGCATATACATCCTACTGAGCCAGCAGCACATGAGATGGCTTGGTCATGTGAGCCACATGGAAGATGACAGGATCCCCAAAGACGCATTGTACAGCAAGCTCGTCGCTGGTATCAGACCCACCGGCCGTCCATGTCTACGCTTTAAAAACATCTGCAAATGCGACGCGACGTCCTGTGACATTGACCACAAGTTGTGGGAGTCAGTTGCCAGTGATCGCCAGAGCTGGCGGGCAACCATAAAGGTGGGGCTAAAGAGTGGTGAGTGGAACAGACTTGGCAGTTGGCAGGAAAAAAGACAGAAGTGCAAGGAAAGAGCCAACTGTGTAACAGCCCCGACAACCAATTTATCTGCAGTGCCTGTGGAAGAGTCTGTCACTCTAGAATTGGCCTTTATAGCTACTCCAGGCGCTTCTCCACAAACCACTGAGTACCTCTAGGCGCTTACCCATTATCTCTTGAGACAAGGAGGCCAAAGAAGAGAAGTAAATTTTAAAAAAAATTGAAACCTTTTGAAGCATACCTGTTAGTTTTAATGACCTAATTAATTAGAGCCTCCTTGAATGCCTGCAGATGAGTGTAATTAGCAGATACCCCCAATAGTGATGAATTCACCCTGGAGACATGGCCAGTTTTGTAGGTGGGGCCTTCTTCTATCGGAACTATCGCAGAAGTTCCCAGAAACTTTAGTTGCACTCAGTGTAAATTTCGCTTAAAATTCAGCAATCTTTTGCATCAGTTATGCCGATATCTGGGGCTTGTGCCAAAAAAAAGCACCATGACGCAGAAATTACTCACCAGTATCTTCTGGGAAATCTTCATTGCCAAGACAACAGCTTAATCTATTCAATAAAACAAACTTTCCAAATATTCAACACACTTGTATCAATTATGTTGCATGCTTTTTTTTTACAATGTTAATCTGTTTATTTTAAGTTAATTTTGCCAGTATTAAAATAATACACAACAATGTGGTTAAACATTGGCCAGAAGCCCCATAATCTCCATCCACATAGATGTGGATAGAAGGAGGGCTTTGTCCCACATGCACTGTATTAGGCACCAAGGCCTCACTTTAATGCTTCATCTAAAAGATGGCACCTCCAATACTCCACAGTCCGTCTGTACTGCATTGAAGTATGAATGTAAATTGTGTGCCCAAGCAAACATGCAATTTCTGACTCAGACGGAAGATACTACCAATTCGGCCAAACTGACACTTGCATCTTAGTCATATTGTCAACCTGCCTCACCCTTCCCTATCTCTGTAACCTCCTCCAGCCCTACAGCCTTCCACGATCTTTGCACTTCCCCAATTCTGGCCTCTTGTTCATTCCTGATTTTAACCCCCCCTCCATTGACAGCCGTGTTTTCAGCTGCTTAGACCCTAAGCTCTGGAATTCCACCGTCAACTTCTCTGCCGCTCTACCTCTCTCTCCTCTAAGATGCTCTTTCAAACCTACATCGTTCTTTCTTAATATCTCCTTATGTGGCTAAGTGTCAAATTTTGTTTGATAACAATCCTGCTTGGAACTTTTTACTATGTTAAAGGCATTATATAAATACAAGTTGTTGTTGCTGGTTGGATCTAACCTCCTGGTCTCAGCCAAGACATGGGGCTTTAACTTAGGACTAATAAAATGGTACTAAGTGCCATCATTCACTTCTTATTCCCTGCTGTTAACCTCCATCACTGCCTACAGCTCTTAGTTGAAAGAAGATAATTTCAAATAATGGATAGGATGGAATATTTTTTCGCTCTTCCTGGATATTTGCAGTTTTCACAGAATCACAGAATTGTTACAGCGCAGAAGGAGGCCATTCAGCCCATTGTGTCTGCACTGATATTCCGAATGGGCAATTCATCTAGTACCACTCCCCCGCCTTCTCCCCGTAACCCTGCACGTTCTTCCTTTTCAGATAACAGTCTAATTGCCTTTTAAATGCTTCAATTGAACCTGCCTCCACCACACTCTGAGGCAGTGCATTCCAGACCTTAACCACTCACTGCGTGAAGTTCATGTTGCTTTTGCTTCTTTTAGCAATTATTTTAAATCTGTGCCCTCTTGTTCTCGATCCTTTCACGACTGGGAACAGTTTCTCCCTATCTGCTCGGTCCAGACCCCTCATGATTTTATATACCTCTATCAAATCTCCTCTCGGCCTTCTCTTCTCTAAGGAAAATGGTCCCAACTTCTCCAATCTATCTTCATAACTGAAGATCATCGTCCTTGGAATCATTCTTGTGAATCTTGTCTGCACCCTCTCCAATGCCTTTACATCCTTCTTAAAATGCGGCGTCCAGAACTGGACACAATACTCCAGCTGAGGCCGAACTAGTGTCTTATACAAGTTCAACATAACCTCCTTGCTGTTGTACTCTATGCCCCTATTAATAAAGCCCAGGATACTGTATGCTTTATTAACTGCTCTCCCAACCTGTTCTGCCACCTTCAATGACTTATGCACATAAACACCCAGGTCGCTCAGCTCCGGCATCCCCTTTATTCTATATTGGCTCTCCATGTTCTTCCTACTAAAATGCATCAATTCACATTTCTCTGCATTAAACTTCATCTGCCACCTGTCTGTCCATTCCTTTCTTTGGTTTTTCTGGTCTCGAGTTTGCCATCTCTTACTTACTGTACCCAATTCTCTATCCTTTGTTTGAACATTTGAAACAGTTTTTCTTTTACAGTACATTGTTTCCTGGTGTATCCCAGGGCCTTCCATTACATCTTGCTTCTCCTCACAGGACAGTAGTTTGAGAAAAGATGGGACTCAGATATGTTTTCGTGACCATATTGATTGCCCCCAGAGGAGAGACACACCCACGAGCCTGCTACGAGGCCACCAGGTCTCACCTGGCAGTGTCTCCATGTGGCAGCAGGCCCCTCCAACCTTAGTAAAATGGGAGGCAATAGGCTGCTCTTCAGTGGTCACTGATGGGCCACTTAAGGGACTCAATTGGTCTTGGGCGGGAAGGCCATCCTTGGCTTTCCCCGCCCAGGACAAAATGGCATGGGGGAGGATGGTGCATGGTGTCGGGCCAGCCGCCCAATGCCAACCCATGCATTTTGTGTGCCCCCCGCCTCCGTTTCCCCTCTCCAAGGCAGGATAAAATTGTATTGCAAAAATGTATCCTATAAGTTCAGTGTTTAACTGATTTTCCTGAAGTTTGTATAATGCCGAATACATTTCAATTCCCTCTGTGCATTTAAAGCAAAAAGAAAGCATTGCAGCAGGTCTTCTGGTCTAACAAACTCCCCAGTGTCTGTGAGAGAACATAAATATATTGCCATTATTTGCTTGCTTTAAAACGTCAAAGATTTTACTAATGAAGACCTGCCATTGGATCCATTGCTGCTCTTGCAGTTTAATGCACAGAAGACTGGGAGAGATGAAAAGATTCAGCATCAATGAAGAAATGTCTGAAAATTGCAATTGCACATGATAGAAACAGTGCATGGAATTGTGCAGCACAGAAAAGGGTCTGTGCCTATGCTAATGCTCCATATAAGCCACCTCCCACCTTCCTCCACCTCACCCGATCAGCATAACCTTCTATTTCTTTCTCACTCATGTACTTAGCTAGCTTCCCCTTAAATGTTTCAATGCTATTCACCTTGAGCACTCCATGTGGTAGTGGGTTCCACAATCTGCATTGTGCAATGAGACTGTAGAGTTTGTATGCAAAGCCTCATCTGGTAAGAATTCTCGTACTCCACATTGTTACTTTGAAAGCCCTATCTGAATATTAATATACCTGCTCAGTGACCTCTGCATCTATTTATTTCTTTGACACATTGCCTGTAAATTTATATTGTGCATGAGCCTCACTATTTATTCTCTGCCTCCCTGCTTCTGTTTTATTTATGTTTAGATTCATTTGTATTGCAATAATAACGTGTCTAGAATGCTGAGAATATTTTAACTGTTGTAAACAGTGTTACATGATTTGCAGAATCAATTTGAATTATAAATCACACTGTAGTACAAACATGAAATTATTTTGCAAAAAATCTGTTTATATATTTACATTGAAAAATCTACTTAAAGACTTCAGCTAGACTCCAGCAGACAGATAATCAGTTAACAGATTAGCATTTGCAATAGTGGCAGTCAGGGTGTGGGCAGAAAGAATTATACACTGAAAAAAATGATCCATCATTTATATGGAAATGAATAAGAGATAGTCAGTGCTTTCCACTGTCTGCAAGGAGGATTTGCGCAATAAGGTTACACTCAGTAGGCTGAATTCTGTCAGTCCATCGCGGGTCCTGGCAGTGGTACAGGAAGCGGGTGCTGTCGTCACATGTCACATGTGAGGCCAGCTGAGCAGAATCACGTGACAGCCAGCCAATTAATGTAATTGAGGTGCTGGGCCCCTCCTATGGTAGGGTGGGCGCAGGCAATGAGATGCTGATGGAGACGCAGATGATCAGAATACTGGTGCTGGCTCCACCTTTAAGATGCTGCCTCCACCTTTAAGGTGCTGCCAGCCCCACTTGTACTGCTGCCTTTCACTAATGCAGTGAACTCGGAGTGCTGCTGGGCCCTTCTGCTGCTGCAACTCCTGGAGTCCTCCACCCCTCTGGTGCTGCTGTAACTCCCGGAGCCCCCTCTACTGCTGCTGCTGGACCCCCCTCTATACTGCTGCTGCTGGACCTTCCTGGATCCTGCTCTGCTGATGCTGCTGCAACTCCTGGATCCCCTTTATCACTGCTGCTGTACCCTCCCCCCCCCCCCCCACCACTTCTGCTATTCCTTCATCTCCTTGCGTCCCTGCACCAGGACTGTGAACCAACTGGACGGAGCAGAACCATATTTGATGCAAGAGACCGGGTGGCCCCCACAGTTTAACAATGCCTCCCTGGAGATTCTCCTCCAGGCTGCAAGGGAAAGGCGGGAGATCCTCTTTCCAAGGGATGGCAAGAAGTGATCCTCCCACCTGACCAAGGAAGCCTGGATGGGAGATTGCAGAGGAGGTAAGCAGCCATTGGGTCATCCCCCAGAACTGGGTCCAATGCCACAAGAGAGTCAATGACCTCCTTCGCTCCACCACGGTGAGTCCTCCATACCTCTCTTGCCTTTTGGGGTTGCATGTGGCTAAGCAGGAGGGAGCGCTACAAGAGGAGGGGGTGACCACAAAAGCGCTGGCAAAGGGGTTAAACATCACCACATACTGGAAGATGTATGGCTGCTTCTCTATGACAGGCCACCTTCTTTCACAGCTCAGCCCCATTACGGAGAGCGGAAGTGGGGAGATGCGATGTAGGAGACCCCATCAGGGGATGAGGGGCTGCCCCTAGCATTAGTGTCCTGTTGTACTTTGTGCAAAGTCTGACTGTGTCCCTCTTTCTGCCTGCAGGAGAAATGGACCCATAACATCAAGGAGACATCGAGGACTGGCTGTGGGATCTCTGATGTGCATCCTCTAATGTTGGCAGAGGAGGAGGCTCTGGAGCTAGCGGGGGCCCAGGGCAGCTGTTCAATTGTGGATGGTGAGACCGGAGTGTCCACACAAGAGAGTGAGGAGATATTGTGCTCTTGTGTCTTCCACCACACTTCTGGAGATTTACATCACGCATGTTTGGCATGAGGAGATCTGAACAACCAAACCCATAAATGTTCATTTTCTCTCATACAGATCATTGAACGTCAGAGGCAAGCGCAGCCTCTGCAATAGGGGGTCTGCCATCAACCTCTGAGGAGGAGGAAAGGAACTGTCGGAGGAAGCATCATCACATCATTCCCCTGCACCCTCCACCAGCGCAGATGCTTTCATTTCAGTGGGTATGCGCTCGGGCTTAGATTCAGGGTCACAAGCTGGTTGCAGCACCACACATGCGCCTGAGCTGCTGACAGAGGTTGTGACAGCCAAAGCCACTGGCAGTCGGAGGACTGTGGATGGCCAGGCCCATGCTAAGCACCAGACTGATAACGATCCTCTAGTGTTTGCAGCACAGAACATGCTGGAGTTGCAGAGGCAATGCACGGCCATAAGCAGACGATGAACGAGTCCATCCACGCCATGAGTGCTGCCATGTCTCAGGTGTATGAACACATGGCTTCCTCCATCGAGAGTCTGGCCATATCATGGCCAGATCCCACAGATACACACAGACCAGCACACCATTGCCTTGGCTCAACACAGCAGTAGCAAAATGAAAGAGGGATGAGGCGCCTGGAGTCTTCTCCAGGTCCTCGTCCTTCTCTGGTCAGCCGGGAGGTTCAAGTAAGCCTTGAAAGCAGGGAGTAGAGGCAGATCTCCACAGATGGGGGCTCCGTTCAGGGCGCTCGGAGTGTGGACAATAGATCCTCAGCCCCTCTGCCAGTGACCTCAGCTCCAGTAGCTATGACAACTGAGGAGGCTCCTGCACTGTGCAGGAACCCCTTTGTGTGCCAGGGCCCTCCAGGCCTCAAGCAGGCAAAGGACACCCGTCAAAGTCATCCCAGGCTAAAAGACTGCCAATCAGTAGCCAGCCTCCACCTCACCTGCCAGCACAGGGGTCGCACCACATAGGAGCACACAAAAGCATATAAAGAAAAGCACACAGACGCACTTGGGGCTTCATAGGTGTATTAATTATGGCCTTTGAATTGGTTCAAGCAATTCAGGTAATAAATACAGGTCAGACTCATTGCTGTAAGTGGCTCATCCTTTCATTGCTGACTTGCGAGTTGCAACCTTCATCCTTGCTCCCTCAATGGGCTGCCAGTGTCGGCACAATCCGTGTTTGATCATTATCTCAGATGTGTCAGAGTTCAGAGATCATGGTGAACCTGGACACTAGGCACTGGGGTGCGATAGGAAGGAGGTGACAGGCAGAATACAGTGAAGTGAGTCTTTATTGAGTTCACTTTGAGAGCCCATCATGGTGGCAGGAAGTGGATATCTATGAGATTATGTCATGCCTCCCTTCCACGTTTCTCAATGGCCCTATCCTCCGGTGCAAAGGAAGCAAGATCCAGTGCTGCCTGCTCATTAGCCCCCTCCACATCCTCCTCGTTGGATGAGGACTGGTGATCACTCATGTCCTCTTAATGTAAAGCCTCCCCTCTCTGCTGTGTTAGATTGTGCAGAGCACAGCAGACCACCACAATATGCGAGGCAGGTGTTATATCTGTCCTCTGTTGCATTGCGAGGGTTCCTCACAGGCCTGGGTTGCCATGTCTACAATGGGTAGCCCTTGTCCCCAAGAATCCATCCCTGAAGGCAAGTGGGGAGCTTGAAAAGCTGTGGCACCTGGGACTGATGAAGTATGTCGGCATCATGGCTGCTTCTCATGAAGCAGGCACACACCTGCAGGATGCACTTTCGATTTTTGCCGACCTGTTGTACAGTTGCGAATGGAAGCCCTTCCTGTCGATGAAGGACTTAATGGCCACATGCATGCAGTCAATGACACCTTGCACCTGGGGGAATTCAGCAATTGTTCTGAAGCCTGTGGCCTTCTCTGCCTGACTGTCATTGTCTGTCTGGTACCACACACAGTCGTTGGCCCTTTTGAACAAGGCATTACTCTCATCCTTGATGCAGCAGTGGACTGCTGCCTGGGAGACCCCACACTTATCCCCAGTGGATCCCTGGAAAGAGCCAGACTTGTAGAAATTGACGTGCCACGGTAACCTTCAGGGCCATGGGCCTTGTGTGTCCACTGAGGCCCATAGGTCACAGCTCGTCCCGCAGCATAGCACATAAGTAAGTGACGGCCTCCCTAAAGAGCTGCAGTCTTCACTGACTCTGCTGCTTGGACAGTTGGAGGTTGCTGAGGTGAGTCCGGTACACTCCGGTACGCTCTCTGGCATGGATAAACCCTTCTTGGTGTGGCCGGCTGCTGCCTCTCTCCAATTACAGCTTCAAGGACGGGCCCAGCCAGATCCAGGCTTTCCCTTCCTCTGAGCTGCTGCTGTGCAGCACAGGGGTCCACAAAGATAGGGTGTATGAGACCCATGACAGCTGATTTTTACCCCTCCCATACATTATCTTTGCAGAGATGAACTTGTCTTGGAACCTTCCCATTGAAACTCCCCTCTGAATATGCGCTAATGCCCCTCAGTGCCCATCCTTTTAGAAAGCCCAGCACCCACAAGTGAGCCCACCTGACTCATGCACCCAAGAGTGAGCCTACACGACGCTTGCACCCAAGACTGCATTCACCTGACCCTTCACCCAAGGGCGAGTCCACCAATGTAGAGAGCCCAGCACTGCAGGCCGACAATGGCCTCTGCTCCCCCGTTTCCCTCACCCAGGACTCCCTTCCCATGGTGCTGCCACTTTTAAACGGCCAGAAATCTGAAGGCACATGATCCCCGTGCGCCGTTGACTAAATCTGAACCCTCTCCCTCATAAAAGTGGCTTCAATTCAATGCAAATGCAATCTAACTAGATGTTCACCAATTCAAATTGCAGTCCTGCCAAGTCCTTTATGTAACGCCACCTTGGAGCTTTCCTGCCGCTGACAAAATCCAGAACCAATGTCACACTGTTGGGTTTCTGGGCAAGCGCATCCACCCCGAAATTTTGGACCCCACTCCCACTCCTGCTGGCCAGATAAAATCCAGCCCAGTGTGCATTTTTCTTCCCTACTCTCCTGATTCCTTACCTCATCATGAATAAAACACTGCCCCTCCCACACCTTGCTGTTCCTTATCTGTGAGCCAAGACATGTTTTGGCGGAGTTAGGGGGAGGGTGGGGGTGCATGCAGCATCACAACCGAGTCCAATCCAGCTGATATTAACACATTCGCAATTTGTAACAGCAATCATTCAATAATGAACTGCAACGGGCCTTCTGGCTGATTTCCCCGCCCCTCTGCCTGCCCAGTAGCCCCTAGGCCGGAGGCCCTGCTGTAATGCTGGCTAATATCAATTAACTCAGCACGGACTGAAGATTAGGCATGGGGCTTTCTTGGGCTGTATCATGCAATGTTATAATCGGTAGTGCATTTGCTCACTGAGCCCCGGAGGAACTAAGAAGGGTGCACTTAACAATTATATAGGAAAAATCAAGGATGACCAGGGGCACTCTGGCCCATCGAAGCTTGGATATTAGCTTGGATTGAGGATTGGTTAATGAACAGAAAACAGAGAGGAGGAATAAACATTTTCAGGATGGCAGGATATTACTAGTGGATCTTACTAGTGCCACTTGGATCAGTATTTGGGCTTCAGCTACTTACAAGCTATATCAATGACTTGGATCCAAGTTTGCTGACAGTACAAAACTAGATGGGAAAGTAAGCTGTGAGGAGGGCATAATGAGGACGCAAATAGATATAGACAGGTTAACCGATTGGGCAGGAAAGTGGCAATGGAGTATAATGTGGAAAAGTGTGAAATTATCCACTTTGTTCGGATGGAAAAGCAGAATATTTTTTAAAAGATGAGAGACTAGCTAATGTTGGTATTCAGAGGGAATTGGATGCCCTTGTACATGAATGACAGAAAGTTAACATGCATGTGCAACAGGCAATTGGGAAGACAAATGGTATGTTAGCCTTTATTGCAAGGCAGCTAGAGTATAAGAGTAAGGAGGTTTTGCTGTAATTATAAAGGGCTTTGGTAAGACAGACCTGGAGTACTATGTACAATTTTGGACTCTTTATCGAAAGAAGGATATACTTGCCTCAGAGGAGATGCAACAATGATTCACGAAATAGATTCCAGGAATGAGAGGGCTGTCCTACGAGGAGAGATTGAGTAATATCGGCCGATATTCTCCGAAATTTAGAAGAATGAGAGGTGATCTCACTGAATTGTGTAAAATTCTCAGAGGGTTTACAGTTTGGACTGGATTTTGTGCTGGAGGTGGGGCTCCCGGCACCGGGCCGAAAAGGCGAGGAGAGTCCCGCCTCTGCCTTTTCATGACCCCCTGGAGCCAATCCTCTGGTCTTTTTAAATCAAAGTTTCAGGAGTCAGGATCCCCGTCCTTTTAAAGACAGGCATCCCACCTTCAAAAGCTGCTGGCTAATCACAGGGCTAGAAACATAGAAAATAGGAGCAGGAGTAGGCCATTCGGACCTTCGAGCCTGCTGCGCCATTCATTATGATCATGGCTGATCATCCAACTCAGTAACCTGTTCCTGCTTTCACCCCACACCCTTTGATCTCTTTAGACCCAAGAGCTATATCTAACTCCTTCTTGAAAACATTCAATGTTTTGGCCTCAACTGCTTTCTGTGGTAGCAAATTCCACAGGCTCACCACTCTCTGGGCGAAGAAATTTCTCCTCATCTCAGTCCTGAAAGGTTTACCCCATATCCTTAGACTATGACCCCTGGTTCTGGAATCCCCCACCATCGGGAACATCCTTCCTGTATCTACCCTGTCAAGTCCTGTTAGAATTTTATAGGTTTCTATGAGATCCCCCCCCCCATCCCTTCCCTACAGCCCTATCCATCCACCGTCTCTCCGCTCCCTACCATCCCTTATCTGCCCTCCCTCCCTCCCCTAACCCACCCTTCCCTCGCACCCCCTATCTGCTCAGCCTCCTGCCCTTCCTTACCACAACCTGCCCACCCCGTCTCCCAGGAGCGGTGGCCACTGCCAGTACCGCAGAGGCCTCGGACCCAAGTCCAGAGCTGGAACCCCGGACCAGAGGTAGGTGAGGCGGGGTCACCGGGGCCAGGCCAGAAGGCCCCAGTGAGGGGGGTGGTTCTGCATTCCAGAGGGATGGGAGGGTCCAGGGGGAGGGGGTCGCAGGGTGTGGTAGGAGTGGGTAAAGTGGTTCCTGGTGGCCTGCTGGGGTCCTCCATGGACCACAAAGGAGGGAACACCCCCCCCCCCACCCGCCAAGCCCACAAGGGGGGCACTTTGTGTTGCAGCGTCTTCCCTGCGTAGAGGAGGTAACCCCCCCCACCACTGCGGCGGTTGAAAGAGGCCCTTAATTGACTGTTAATAGGCCACTTAAGGGCTTTAATTGGCCTCTGGGGGGGGAGGGGGCAAGACCATTGTCGGCCTATCCCAACCCAGCAACATAACTTGCCGACGGGCCCTCCGCCCCGCCGCCACCCATCACGATACTCCATGCCCCCCCTCACACCTCAGGGGGCCACACAAAATCCCAGCCATTGCTTTCCCTGGCCAGAGAGTCGAGAACTATAGGTCATAGTCTCAGGATAAAGGGTCATCCATTTCAGACTGAGATGAGGAGAAATTTCTTCACTCAGAGGATTGTGAATCCTTGGAATTCTGTACCCCAAAGGGCTATGGATGCTCAGTCGATGAGTATATTCAAGACTGAGATAGTTAGATTATTGGGCACTAAGGGATATGGAAATAGGGCACATAGGGCAGGAAAGATGAGGTAGAAGATCAGCCGTGATCCTATAGAATGAAGGAACAGACCTGAGGGCATGCATGGCCTACTCCTGCTGGTTTTTCTTATTTTCTTATGTTCTCAACAGGAGCCAGCGTGACTCAGGACTGGCAGTTATGAATGCTCTTTTCACCTTTGTTTCATAGTACAAGATCCTGCCATGGAGCGAGCTCACATTAGGGATACAACCAAATATGTTGAAGGCCGAGCCCACTACATTTGGGAGCAGCTCATCCTGGATAGATGCAGCACACTTTAGGTTTATTGTGCTAGAGCCAGGCTCGGGTGGAAGTTGGAATGAGCTCACTTGACATCCCCATCCATGAGCTCCCCAACAGAGTCACTGAACGGTCAGCAGGAGTCCAGAGACGATTACAATGGAAAGTGGAAACTAGGAGTGTGCATGGAAGGAGTGTGAGAGAAAGCACAGGAATCGGGCTGAATAAGGTGAAGGAAGCTACAGAGGGAGACTGTGAAAGACACTTCAGAAGGTCTGGCCTGGAAAGTGAGTTGTGACAAATGATACAAAAGAGATGGAGGAAATGAGAGAAAGGGATGGATTCTTTACAAAGAAACATATTCCAAGCAATTATTGGAGTTCAGGGAACTGTGATAGATTTCTTGGAAAGTCCATTGACAGTGATATAGAGGTGGGGGAGGGGGCACGCCAATGAAAAATAAACTGTGCAAAGGCAACGGAAGGAAGGCAATAGCAGACTAGGTAGTGAATCAGGCCAGGTTATAACAACACTGAAGTTATGCTAAACCTTTATAAATCACCAGTTAGGCCTCATCTGGAGTATTGTGTACAATTTTGTCCACCACAGTTTAAAAAGGATGTCAATGCCTTGGAAAGGGTTTACTGGAATGGTACTGGGATGAGGGACTTCAGTTGTGTGGAGAGACTGGAGGAGTTGGGATTGCTTTCTTTAGCGCAGCAAAGGTTAAGGGGAGCTTTATAGAATTATAGAATGGTTACAGCACAGAAGGAGGCCATTCGGCCCATCATGTCTTTGCCAGTTCTTTGCAAGAGTAATTTCATTAGTCCCACTCCCCCGCCTCTTTCCCTGTAGCCCTGCAATTTTTTTTCACTTCAGGTTCTTATCCAATTTAATTTTGAAAGCCATGATTGAATCTGTCTCCACCACAATCTCAGGCAGTGCATTCCAGATGCTTACCATTCCCTATGTAAAAGTTTTTCCTCATGTTGCCTTTGGTTCTTTTGCCAATCACCTTAAATCCATGTTCTCTGATCCTCGACCCTTTCACCAATGGAAACAGATTCTAGCTACTCATGACTTTGAACGCCCTTTATCAAATCTTCTCTCTACCCTCTCTGCTGTAAGGGGAACAATCCCAGCTTCTCCAATCTATCCAGGTAACTGAAGTCCATGCAACCATTCTCGTAAATCTTTCTGCCCACTCTGTAATGCCATCACATCCTTCCTAAAGTGCGGTGTCCAGAATTGGACACAACACTCTAGTTGAGGCTGGAGTCAATGTTTTATAAAAGTTCATCATAACTTCCTTGCTTTTGTACTCTATGACTCTATTTATTAATAAAGGTCTTCAAAATTAAGAGGAATTGTGATAGAGTAGATAAGGAAAAACTGTTACCACTGGCAAGAGAGTCGGTAACCAGGTGGCACAGTTTTAATGCAATTGGCAAAGGAACCAGAGGGAAGGAGGAGAATTTTTTTTGCATGCAGCAAGTTGTTATGATCTGGAATGCACTGCTTGTAAGGGTGGTGAAGCAGAATCAATAGTAACCTTGGAAAAGGATTTGGATAAATATTTAAAAAGGTAAAAATTTTCAGGGCTATGGGGAGAGGGCAGGGGAGTGGATTTAAATGGATTGCTCTTCTAAAGAGTCAGCACAGGATCTTCGGGCTGAATAGCCATCCCCATGCTATATGATGCGATGACACAATCCTCAAGGGAATGGAGGAAGAGGTTAGCGAGTGGCTTGAGTAGGATCGGAGTAAGATGTGTTTTATATATCCTGAGGAATAAAACATATGCAGCTGCAACCCACATTGGCTCTATGACACCTATGAGTGTATGGTGAAATGAGAACCAGTCTGCTCACTCCTTGAAAGATCTGTTGACAGTGAAGTATGAGTTAAATGAGGGATCAAAATTTAATAATGTTTCACTGTATCTGATTTATTCAAACTCACTGGCAAACAACCAAATATGAATCAGTGTCAATTTAGATGCCATCGAAAATGCAACATATCTCCTTTGAATATATATGTAAATGAAGGCTGTTTGTTCAGTACTTCTGTAAACAAGTTGCAAAAAGTCCATTTTAACTGGCATTCTCCCTAAACTCATTAGGTTATTACTGGAACACTCTCTGCGGTATTGGTGTTTAATTACACTGTAATTTGCATAATTGTGCACATGCATTCTCGGATGAATAGTTAGATTGCAATATTTTTAACTTCAAGGTGTGAGCTGTCACAATTCCTGTTTAATAAGCCATATGTTCTTCAGTACATAAGTAATGTATGCCCTCTTCCTTTAATGTTAAAATAAAGGAGTACAGCCACATTTGAGAGGAGATGCTAGTTGTAGGTTAAAAGAAAGACTTTCAACAAAGCAGTTATAGAATCCACAGATGCTTTCCCATTTTGCATCCAAGCCATAGAGACGTGCTGAGGTTCTATCTGTCCCCGGTGTTGCGAAGGATGGGCCTGGTCACATTGCCGCGGAACGCTCCATGCAGTTGGGCGGGGCCGTACCACCTATCCTTCGTGGAGCAGTTTCTGCGGGAAAACACTTTTGACCACCGGTCCATCAGGCAGTGGTCTGCACGGAATGTCCTCAAGGCCCTACGGGAAAAGGAAACGGTGGATCATGTCGGATGGTTCCCCGAGCAGACCGTCAAAGTCATTTGGCGGAATGCCTCATCACCAGAACTTTCAAACAAGCACCAAGACGTAGCTTGGCTGGTGGTGAGAAGGGCCCTCCCCGTCAGATCCTTCATGCACACCCGAAGTCTCGCCCCCTCCGCACAATGCCCCCGCGTTGGCTGTGGTGGGGAAGAGACGGTCGCCCACCTCCTCCTGGAATGTGCCTTTGCAAAGCAGGTGTGGAAAGAGATGCAGTGGTTTTTGTCAAGGTTCATCCCAAGCAGCTCTGTAACACAGGAGTCTGTGCTCTACGGGCTGTTCCCAGGGACGCACACCGAGACAAACATCAACTGCTGCTGGAGGACTATCAATTCGGTGAAAGACGCCCTTTGGTCTGCCCGAAACTTGCTGGTCTTCCAGCGCAAAGAGTTGTCCACCACCGAATGTTGCAGACTGGCACATTTCAAGGTTCAGGACTACATGCTGAGGGACGCACTAAAGCTTGGGGCAGCCGCAGCAAAGGCTCAATGGGGAAAGACCACAGTGTAAGGTTCCCCCACCAAGCTGGACTGAGGGGCTGGATCCATGGGAAACCCCTCGAACTGTATCGTTAATATTCTCAATTGCTGTAAATGTAAAACTGTAATTGACATGACAATTGTGAAACGGAAGGGTTGGGAAGAAACTCATGACAGTATTGAAGGAAACTGATCTCCCTTGCAATGTTTGTATTTTTTGGTGCTGTTTGGAAACTGTTTGGCAATGTAATTTTTACAGATTTTTATGAATAAAGTATATTTTGGAAATAAATAAAAAAAAAATAGAGACGAAGAAGGTTTGGTTTGTTCGTTGTGCTGATTTAGTTGGTCTCAGCTAGAGCGTACAGCAGCCTTGGTGGCTACTTTATCTTCTGGTTCCCATAAGTTAGAAATAATTACACTTCCAACTTGGAAAGGCTGGAGCTCTTTGTGTTTTAATTCAGCTCGACATGCTGCTTGATAAAGGCTGCCCTAGGCCGGTGTAGTGTAATGCTTCACATGACTCCAACACAGTGAATGTAGCACCCTGGAACAAACTTACACATAACAATTAGTTCCTAGCTCTTAACAAATAATATAAAAATATATAAAGTGACTATGACCTAAGAGGTTCCCTGTGTCTAGTGACCCCTACTGGTAACGCTGTATGTGTGAAGCATAGGGCTGGATTTTATTTTGGTGACAGGGGTCCCGCCGATGGGTTGGAAGGTGGGTTGGGGGGAGGGTGACCCCACCTTGGCCCTCTATCAGACCCCCGGCCGAATTCAACTTTAGGCGGATAATTAACTGCGCATCGAGAATGCCATCCCCTTTAAGGGGCAAGATCCAGCCCAAAGAGCTGCCAGCTAATCTGAGGACCGGCAGCTCAGCAGTGCTACTGGGAGTGATGGCCATTGCTGGTACTGCAGGAGGCCCAGGATCAGGAACAACCATGCAGCCCCTGACTGCAGGCAGACTCACTGGGCCGATCAGGCAGGCCCCGGCAAGGGTTTGGGGGGGGTGGGGGATTGGTTATTAAGGGTGGGGATGGGTGCATGGAAAGGCATTTGCTACAGGGTGTCCTTCATGGGTCACAGATTGCCCAAGCAGGGGGACACCCAACGCAGAGGGAGGTCATCTGGTTTTACTGGGTGGACTCCCCACGTGGTGGAGCCCGACCACTGCTGGTTGTGCCAGCAACAGTGAGAAAAGGCATTTAAGTGGCCATTAATTGGCTACTTAAAGACCTCAATTGGCCTCTGGATGGGAAGGCCATCCTCAGGCTTCCCCACCCCTGACAAAATTGAATGGTATTTGGAAGACAATGGGCACTCCAACCCTGCTTTCCCTCATTATTTTATGGGCCCCCATCTCCCTGCTGGTCCCTAGAGGGCTGATAAAATTCAGCCCATCAGGTTCAGATATGACATGGCTGGTCTGTGATCTTTCTTACCCACTTCCTCCATAGTCATATAGCCTTTGGCATTCACCATTGTTGTATGATTGCCTTTAAGACTGTTGTCCCTTTAAGATCTCAGTATTGCTAATGAGCTAAGTACCAGGATGTAGTCATGTGAATACAAGCCAGCGTCACTCTGCAACAGTAACACCCTAGGCGAAGGTTCTGTCAATAGTTTGCTCTGTATTGTATATAATAGTTTAGCTGTTAATAAATCTGTTTGAGATCTTCAGCAAGTTGAACTCCAAGCATCTTATTTATGTTGCATCAGACAACATAAAAAAAACTCATTAAACCATTTATGCTCAAATTTGAAGGTTGGACACTTGAATCGAGTACTGATGGAACTGTGTCCTGTGAGGACCGTTAGGAGAGATGGCACAGCTTCAAACAGTGGTAAAGGGAATGGTACGTGAACCCAGAAAATCAGGAGGCATAGAGACACGGCTGATCATAATGGCCAGGTCTCATTTAAATAAAAATTCCCGGATTTTCACCCAGCACCCGTTCAGATGGTCGGTGGAACGGAGTGGGACCTTGACAGCAGCAGGGCGCAGCCAGGGAGATGTGGGACCAATCCCTGGCAGTTTGTGGGTGGCAGGAGGTCTGGAAGTTATTGGGAGGGTGATGCTGGGGGGGTTCCAGCAAGTTTCAGGGAGTGGGGACTTATTGCGGGGCCCAGAGGAAACACACCTGGCCAACAAGGATTTGTACAGGAGTAATTTTTAAAGACATACCTTGGCCTCTTCTGGCCATTTGGTGCGTCCCATCATGTTTCTGGAGCAGACAGAGCAGAATGCACCCTGACATCATGTTAATATTATATCATGCGCAAATGTCGCGATTCGGCCACGTATGATTTTTGCTGGAGAATGCGCTTCCACTTACTGTAAGACATTGGGGTAGATTTTTTTCAACACCTCCCAGGTGGTAAGATGATAGAGCAAATTGCTTGCCTGTGGAAGAAACCTTATGATTTTAATTCATTTTCAAATTTACCACCTAGTCTGTGATGATAATCCATCCCATTGTATTTTATACAGTAAGAATAAATACATTTCATTCAATAATTATCCAGGTCTAACCCCAACATTGTTACTGAGCTAAGACGGGAATTTCGCAGTAATAGTAACTGCCCAGGTAACGCAACTTTTTTTTTTAAATGGTGTGCTACAAGAAGTCTTTTTATGTATCAAAAGGCAGCAAAGAGTAATAAGCAATTTAACTCGAAATTTGACTGCACATTCCTCGCGTGGAAAAAGAGCACTGCAGGGCCCAATGTGCCCTGTTGCATGCGTGCTCTCAGTCTGCAGCAGAAGTTTGTTTCATGCCCATATTGGTTGGGACATCTGCCCAAAACTGGTGTTAGGCCCCCTGTTTATGCAAATCGTGAATCAAACACCTGTTTCCAGCCCCTTTGCAAAACATATTTGAGATTGACTGCAGCTTTTCTCAGACGGCAGCCAAACCAGTGGAGTTTGCTGACAGCTAAAAGGGTAAGATTACAGTTTTTGTTTACTTACATAGAACCTTTTGGCTCAACTAGTCTATATTGGTGTTTATCCACCACATGACCTTCCTCCCACCTTACTTCACCCAATCCTATCTGCACATCCTTCTATTGCTTTCTCCCTCATTTTCTTATCTAGCTTCCCCTTAAATGCATCTACACCATTTGCCTCAACTACTCTATGAAGTAGCAAGTTCCACATCTAACCACGATCTGGGTAAAGTGGTTTCTCCTGCATTCCCAATTGGATTTATTAGTGACTTTCTTATATTTATAACTGCTAGTTTTGGACTCTAACACAAGTGGAAACATCTTCTCTATGTCTACCCTGTCAAACTCCTTCATAATTTTAATGACCTCTATCAGGTCACCCCTCAGCCTTCTCGATTCTAGAGAAAAGAGCCCCAGTCTGTTCAGTTTTTCTTTATAGTTATAATCTCTCGCTATTATTCCTGTAAATTGTTAATCCACAATAAAGTAGCAGGACACTGCCAGCCATCACTCGCCACTCACTCCCCACCCCATCTGTCACACTCCCTGGTCTAAAATATAGACTTCAGAGCTGATACTCCAGAAGGCCTGATTGTTCTCCCCTGATAACCTCCAGGGCCAAGGCGACTACCCATAGCTTACCAATGCCATGCTTTTGCGGCCAAAAGACCAATTTACCAAGGCCCTGTCACCGGCCTCATTAAGTGCGTGCACTGTAAGCATCAATGTATTCACAGCCAAGCTCATTGTCTGCTTTTTTTAACAAAAGTGTTAGGGTGATTGGCTTTGTTACAACAGAGCAGAAAGGAACATACTGTTGTACATCCGTGGTGATGAGTATTGCACAGCATGATTCCAACCCATGAATTGTGCTTCCTAACAAAAAAACAGCTTGTGTGCTTGTCTCAAAGTGAATGGACTGTGAATAGAGGAGAACGCATTTTTGTCTCAGAAATAAAAGATTGGAAACATTTAAAGAAAGATTTTGCAATCCTGAGCTTCCAAAAGGGGTGCTGCTCAGAAAGCTTGTTACACTATTGCAGTTCTACCTCCAACCCATGAGTACCCACTGAAGGTACAGACTGACCCCTTTCAAGCCCTTACAGCACATCTGATCCCTACTAAAGAAATGGGTCTGAAGAAACTGTGAAGAGACACTTTCATATGTTAATTCATTATTAAAATATTTTCAGTTACATGTGACAGCAATCTTGAGAAATGAAATGATTTTTCTGTCTAAATGTAATTACAGAGTCGTCTTCATGCATATTTAAAGCAGTTTTCCAACAGAATAAGGAGAATATTACTCCTTCTGTCATTCTATCAGAGCCTCTTTAATATCGGCTGACTTTCTTTAAGGAAGGACTACGACACAAAGAAGGTGCAGTTTAGCGATGATACAAATCTCCATAGATTTCTTTCTTCTGTGTAACTTTTTAGCCTGAAGCACGAGAGAGGCATTCAAGTCCTGGAAGCAACACAGAGAGGGGACAGGTGGTCAATCCCTAATGTCTCAGGGGCTGAGTTATGAGGAAAAGCTGGAAAAGCTCAGGGGGCTGCCTTGCTAGGTGAAAAACCCACAGGATTGCATGGAACGTCAGTTTTACAATCACCCAATTCCTCAGTGACTTCAATAAAGTATAAAGTCAAGCGAGGGATGTAAAACCAGCATTTGCTAATGGGTAGGTTAGATTAAAAATGCCCCGAGACTTTTCAGTGTTCAAAGACAATGGTATCAGGAGATCTGATCAGGGTATATGAAGAGAATCTGCAAGGCAAAGGGGATAGAGGTATAAAATGGTGAAAAGCAAATTCACGACTGCGATGACGAAGCAGTTCTTCACACATTGTGATCAATAACTGGAATGAGCTTCCAGTTAAAGTTGTCAACATTTTAGAATCATTGAAGAGGTAGTTAGCTGGAGTGATGGGTAAAGGCAGCTTTCTATAGAAGGATGAGCTACACAGCTCTAATGGCAATCAATTGTTACGTTTGTAAACCAGGATGCGTTGCAATTGCTGGATGATGGAAGTCCAAATATGTACATTATGTGCCAAGGGTACTGCACACTCTTCAAGTTCAAAGCTCTGCAAGTACTGCTGTTCCACAGAGCCATCAGCAAGGTGTGATAATAATGTTCAAATCTTTCTGTAATTTCAAGCCTTATTTACACCATCAATTATAATCCACATTGCTTTGAATCATCCAAGCAATCAGATTTCCAGCTGACAGTAAAAGCTCTACCAAGTAGGGGGTAGTGGACTGAAATGGATGCATTCAGATCTCTCCCGGTAGGACGCCCATTAAAGGATTGCAGAGCAAGCAATTATATTTCAACAGTTTCCTCCACATAGTTTTTGCCCCACAATTTTTTTTTTACACAGATATGCAATGATATAATGATGTCATCACATATTGGCATCATGGCCCATCATGCATTGCAGCATTAAAGTTGCCCATTATTTAAAGAGAAATCGTGTAGAGTTGATAGTGTCAAAACTCTAATTTTCATTGCTTTCAAAGTCAAATGTTTTTCAAAATTATTCACATTATTTGCAAAATTGCGCATACTGTTATCTTGGGTTCAGCTGCAACCTCTGTGTGATAATCTCGGGACTTGAGTGAGGTTTAGCCATGGTTGGTGTAAGATATGTGGGGGAAAGACTGAGACAGAAACACTGCAGCAGCTGAACACAAAGGCTTCTCATTTATTCTGTCTTAGTTTCGTTTTCTCTTTGCTGGCATGTGTGTTCTACAGAAGCCTCTAGAGTACATAATGTACAATGAAATTGCAATTTCAAAACACTACAACACTACACTTTGCCCAGTTTTCCATTATCTTTTAACAATGTATCTGTGCCATAATTTCATCAATCCTTCTGTGTTCCAATGCTGCAGGTGGAGGTTTCAGATTGTTCATATTTGTGACAGAGAAAAATGTAATAAGGAAAATATATGAATGTTTCAGCTACTGGTCTGCAGTATTTACACAAGGCAGATTTGTGGCATTTTAATCTTTATTCTTTTTTGTTCAGCTTTCTTATTTTGTTTGATGCTAGACCCAGTGGATGTTGATAATATATATGGTTTTATGACCACATGGAAATTTATATAGCACATATATCCCCAGGAACACTGATTCAGGTCATAAGGTATATTATATTTTGTTACACTGATACTCCATGGTAAATTCTGTCAACTGTAAACACTATCACAATATCAAGTCACAAGGAGAATGAGAGGAAAAGATGATGGGGGTTAAATTGGGGTGCATAGCACCCCTTTTTTTAGGCACTGTGCTGAGATTTCAAAATGGTCTTTCAGATACCATTGGAAGTACATAGGACTTGATAAATTGGTTTGTGCACATCACCTAACGACCACTGGCAGCATGTAGAGCAGGTAGATCATGGCACAGATTAGTGTGCAATACTGATTTGAAGCCATTGCTGCCATTTTTGAACTCTACACCTCAGTCAATGCCCTACCTTAACCTTGCACAACTGAACATGAAGTTAAATGGCATGAAGGATCTCTCCCCACATTTCAACTCTCCCTCTCCACCTAGTGCTATCTAAAGACATCATGAAGTGTTTACAGATTGGCTGTTGGATTATTTCTTCTGGTTGCTGGTGCAATTGTAGGTGTTTTTGGAGGTCTTCTATGCTTTCTAATGCTTCATTACTCTACAGCAAGTGGTCTGGGTTCTCTTGCAGTCCTTTTTGTGCTATTTAAAATATTTGATTCCAGACATGGGTGGCTTAGTAGGGCTTCCTCTGGGAATTGAACATGACTGGGAGAATGAAGAGAGGCCATACAGAGCAGGAGAAACTGTGAGAAGAGGGGGAAGAGAAAAGGGAACAGGACACTCAGCAGGGGACTATGTCTGCCCAGGGTCGCCAAGAAGCAATTTTTTTTAGCTGTTTTGACATCCTACAGCTGGGCAAGTGAAGGGTCAGAGAGACACACAGCATGAGGTCTGCCTAGGGCCACAGATAAAGAGACTGCTCTATTATGAGCACTACTACATTTGGGAGCAGTCATTAAACATTCTTAACTGACAGGAAGACTTAACTAGAAACTGGATGAGCAGTCATTTATCCAAAACCCATTTTTGTTCTATCCTGCAGAGAAATTGCAGAGTCATCTGATGTTAAGAGCATGGTCTCAATACAACCAACTCTAAAAACCCAAAGTCACTCAATCAGCTATGCATGACTTTGTGACCTCCAGACTTGCATATTTTCACACACTCCTGGCTGGCCTCCCAAATTCAAAATTCTGCTACCGTGTCCTAACTCCCACCAAGTCCCGTTAACACATCACCCCTGTGCTCGCTGTCCTACATTGGCTCCTGGTTAACATAGAACATAGAAAAATAGGAGCAGGAGTAGGCCATTCAGCCCTTCGAGGCTGCGCCGCCATTCAATACAATCATGGCTGATCATCCAAACTCAGTACCCTATAGAAACATAACTTAAGCAATGCATCAGTTTTAAAATCCTTATCCTAGTTTTCAAATCCCTCCATGGCCTCACACCCTCCCTATCTCTGTGATTTCCTCTAGCCCCACAACCCTTCGAGATATCTGCGCTCATCTAATTCAGGCTTCTTAAGCATCCCTAATTTTAACCATTCCACTATTGGTGGGCTTCAACTGCTTAGGCTCTAAGCTATGGGATTCCCTCCCTAAACCTCTCCCCCTCTCCAACTCATTTTCCTCCTTTAAGGTGCTCCCTAAAACCTACCTCTACGACCAAAGCATCAGTTCTAATACCTGCTTATGTGACTCTGTTTTATATTTTGCTTTATAATGTCCCTGTGAAATGCCTTGGCTTCTTTTATATTAAAGGCATTATATACATGCAATTGTTGTCGTTGTTGACCCAATCTTAACATGATCATAGTAGTTTCGAAACTTCTCGGAAATTGTAAAATAATACACAAGTACCCTTAATACTCAATTGTGAATAAATAGATGTTCATTTTAATTAAAATGTGAAAATAAAAATCTGGCTTGCAATGTGATTATGAAAACATTCAGGTTCTCCATCCCATTTTCTGTGTAAGTGGCATTATCTGATGAGGTAGTATTGTCAATTGTGTTATCTCCTTACCTTCCAACTTATCCAAGGTTAAGGTAGTTGGAGCAATGTATTTCGGCACAAATCCAGATGATCTATTTTCCTCAGGAGGTGCCCATCAAGGACCATTTAAGTGAGTCAGGGTTGGTGCTCTCTTTGCTTTTGTAAATTAATGAGTGCAGTTAAGTCACTTGGAAATCTTTACTGGCAGGTAATGGACTGAAAATTTGCTCATTAACAGCTCCTGTTCAATTAAAAATGAAAAAAAACATCAAATTAAATAATTCATTACTTGATCACAAGGACAGCCAGGAAAAAAATACATTCCCACTCAGTCCAAAACCATGTGCTAAATGGATGGTCATCAAGTGCAGAAACAGGAACTGATCACAGGCTAAATGGTCTACTCACCCATACACAAATGCAAAATGTGGTCATTCTGTGTGTTATCAGCTCAATTTCCCCATATGAACAATCAAACTGTTCCACGTACGCATAGCCTTTATTAAAATCATGTCCTGGAAAACCAGACTCTCTGTCCAGTTCAAGCTTGGATGGGTTGTCACACTGGTCACGAGGCATCTGGAAACTGTTGAATCATTGTGAGGGCACTAATGCTGCAGAATAAGTATTTTATCAAGATAGTGGAGCACAGAATCCCTCCTCCATCTCCAAAATGGATGAACACTCCCTTCGTTCCTGCTTTTTAACAGGTCTTTTCCCATTGAAAATTGTGGAACTGGAGTCATCACATAAGAGTCCAGTCAGCTGTTTAAAGTGTGCTTTGTGTATTATTAAATCACTTAATTTGTTCAATTAATTGCTAACAATCATTGAAGTTCTTGTTTCTTTCGATTTGCAACACAACTCATAAAGGTGACAGGAACTCATCTGAAATGATCATCTCCCTCTAAAAATAAAGGCGACTGGTTTTTGGATCAATAGTTTGTCTGTTTTGAAATAATCTGATTTTGACAATGAGTTGAATGATGCAAGTGTCAAAAAATGTGATGTTCTTACCGTCTGTATCACCCAGAGCCATCGCCAGAACTCCCAGGGGAGGTAGGGTACAAGCCATCTGCAGAGTAAAGCCCCATCTCATACAGCAGTCTACTTTAACCCAGCCTCTGAAGAGAACTCTCTAGTTGTTACGACTGGGTGAGGAACGGGGCTCCGGCTCCCCTCTTGTCCCTTTCCTGGTTTGGCCATAACAGGGTTTATCTTTTATAACACAGTGATTTTAGCTTTCTACCTCAGTGAGCCAATGCTCACTGCATTCTAATTGTAATTGCAAATGAAACAATCAGACAGGTTTTCTTAGGTTTAAACAAGAAAGATGTAAGTTTATTAGCCTTATCACTCTAACTTGGTTAAAATTATTAAAATACTCGACGCAACCACACTCGCATGCATACAAGAGAAACACGCACACAAATAGATATCAAGTGGAAGAAAGCAGTGGGGTGGGTGGGTGTTGAAGTAAAGTTTGTAATAAATGGAATTTAATTACTGGGTGGTAATGTCCTTGATACAATTCCTCAATTGAAGTTAAGGTCTTGGAGTCCTCGCTGGGCGTCAGTGCACAATTTCAAGCTTGCGTCTCTGGTACCAGAAGGCCAAAGAAAGGCTTTGTCTATAGTCTTGAAGCATAGAAACTGCCATCGTGGCTTCTCCTGGGACTTTGCTGGGGAGAGACAGAGAGACAAGCCTTCTCCCTGATGTTTAAAATTGCAGTCTGTTTCCTTTGTGTGTGGCACAATTCAAAAAGTCCCCAGTCTGGTCAGCAGGTAGGTCATGTGACCCTCTCTGTGTGAAACAGCAGCTTCTGGGAGGGTTGTGGATTTCAAAGCTTTCTGGACACACTCGGTGGGGGGTGAAGTGCTGGCTCTTACAGAGACAAGATGTGGATCATCACTATCGCCCAGGCCAATCTTGTTAATTGAATCAGTGAGCACTCCCATTGTCTCTCTATTCAACTGTCTCTCAGAATGCAAATGTGCAACCATGTCTTCTGCTGTTCAGTTCTGTTGTTCTTTTAAACAAGTTATGTGCAATGTCCAGTAAAAAAAGGTTCAAGTAGTGTCCCATATGACAAAATTAATATATTACCATCTGGCAGGTGTGATTTCCGTCACACTAGTGCACAGATGTATCTTTTCCATTCCTTGTTTCTGGCTTATTATTGTGATGCATTGTTTTACTTAAGATGTAAATTATTTATTTCATCACAGCTTTATTTTCATTTTTAATCTTTTTTTTAAAAGCAATGACATGCTGCATAGTGGTGCATTTGGAAGCTCTGTCCTCCTCCCATAAAGTCAACCTTGGCTCAGTGGTAGCACTCTTGCCTCAGATAGAAGGGCAGGTGTTGAAGCCCAGTCCAGAGACTTGAGCACATAATTTTAGTGTCAAACTGAGGGAGTGCTGCACTGGCAGAGGTGCTGTCTTTCAGATGAGACATTAAACTGAAGACCCTCTGCCTCTCAGGTGGATAGAAGATCCCATCGCACTTTTTGAAGAATAGAGGAGTTCTGCATGGTATTATAGCCAATATTTATCCTTCAACTAATATGTATTGCTGTTTGTAGGGCCCTGCTGTGTGCAAATTGGCTGCTGTGCTTTCAAATTACAGCAGTGACTACACTTCAAAAAATATTTAATCAGCTGTAAAACATTTTGAGATCCTAAGATCGTGAAAGGCCCTATATGAATGTAAGGTTTTTTCTTATTGGAATTGATGCTGGACTTCCATGCAAATGAGAGGCTGAATGTTTTTGGTGGAGGAGAAAGATCAGATTTATGCATCAGGGTGGTGAGTGATATAATGATGTACCACTCTGAGTATAGCACCCCAAAAACTACTGCTATGTTTTTGTGCAAGATTCAAATACCAGCCTATCTGAAGCAGAAGGGCAAGAAAACCAAAATAGAATCAATTTTTATAAGGATTGATCCTATTATGTCAAACAAGTATTCTCTTTTTTAAAAAAAGATTAACCCTTACTTGTTATCTCACCATATCCTTCAACCCCTTTTCTCTCCAGAAATGCATCAATAGTTTTGTCAGAACTGAAAGGTCACTGACTGACCTGAAACATTAACTCTGTTTCTCTCTCCACAGATGCAGCCAGACCTGCTGAGTATTTCCAGCATTTTCTGTCTTTCTTTCAGATTTCCAGCATCTGCAGCATTTTGCTTTTGATTTTGTTGGAACAAATGATCTTTTCTTCTTCTAAAAAATATCTTTTGTTGCAAGAATTACAGCACAGAACCGTCAATCACTCTGCACTGCTTATAGAAACTAATAACAGCTAAGTTTGAATGCTTTTGTTTTCACTATTAATAGATAGAAACAACAAAACAATTAAGCCTGTGTGTTACTGTGCACTGTTCATGGATGGAATTTTTGATTGCATTTATACTGACACTTTTGCAATCATGCAAAGTGGTTTTAGCTGAACAACAATGCACAGGTTGTAATGCAACTCAGAAGATCACTATGCGTATAAAAGGTTGTGGTGTGACTCCCATCCAGTAGGCAGGTCTTACTGCATTCAGTTCCCAATGCATATATTATAAACCCTGCCTTAACGGATAAAAATAACACTCAACCAATCCCTAATGTGGACTACACACTGGCCATAGATATAAATGGCAATTTTAACAATTGTTTGCACAATTTTAGTGTAAACTTGTCACTGATGCTAAACCTAGAGTGCAATGGTCCCCTTAATGCAATTGTTTCTGATGGCATAAATAGCAGCAGAACACAGCCCTAAACCTGGACTGGGGAAAGCTTCAGTCAAACAGCCAAAGGACTAAGGGAGGATAAGTTTTGGGATAACCTTAATTGTATCATAAAGTCCTTGCAACGTTTTATTGACTTTTTCACTGTAACGCCAATGCATGTCGGGAGATCTCATAAACAAAAAGGTTGACATAACTAATAAACCGAGAAAATGGCGTTCTTCAGTTAACCTACATTTCACCTACAAAAGGCATATGTATAAGTGTGTGGTTGGAGCCAAAAACAAATTCACAGAATCTTATCAACTGCTCGAGTTTGTAAAAAGCAAAATAAATTGTTTGACATTATCTTTGCTTTACCTTGAAGCCTGTGGTCAAATTCAGCCTGGAGCACTGAGATAAAGCTTTTCACCTATTGTCAGCCTCAAAGACCTCATTTTGGTAGCGCTCTGACAGATTTAACACAAAATGATCTCAATTTTAGCAACAATTTTGTATCTTCAGTTCTGAAAAAGCTGCGATTAAAGCTTGAGTAGGGTCGATTATTTTGATGAGGCTTGAGTAGGGTCGATTGTTTTGATGGAAGAATACAAGGGGAAGTTGAAATGCGGAAAAAAATCTCTATCTACTACTGGGGGTCTGAGAAGCCAAAACAAGTAATTGTATATAACAATTGTGTATAAGGGACCCTTGAGGCGTCATAGCTCAGGACAGACCCTGAACCCTATTTTCAGACAGGAGTGCTGTACATAGTCGGGTCAAACTGAGAAATTTATCGAGATGCATAAACAGTTTATCATTGAGGACGGAACCTCAGGTGCAATAACCCGTCTTGACTCATAAACACAATCAGATCTGTTTCAGCAGCCCCCATTCTGCTGCACAAGACACTGCAAACTGAATAAATGCACCTGGTTCAAGAAAGAAAGAGAAGGAACTTGCATTTATATTGCACCTGTGTAGCTCCTACATTACTTCACTGTTGCCCTGACTATTGGGGTTGATAATGTGGTCCTGATGTGGTGATGCTGGAGCTGTGCATGTGGTGTTGAAAGCAGATTTCAGGCTGTAATCTGAGGTCAGTTCATGTACATGATACTGCCATGTTCCAGGCACACAACTAATGATGTCCTGGGATCACACAGGGTCAAAGGTTGAGCATCTAGCATCCCAGCTCTTGATGGGTGGCTGGTCATGCTTAAAATTGTTCTGTTACTTAGAGGGAGAAAAAGACTGGACAAGTCAATGAAGTAGATGACTCGTGGACTTGAAGGGCTGAATGGCCTCCTTCTGTGGCCTAAATGACTCTATTCCACAATGCAGCTTTGGACTTCTTATTGCAGGAAGTCCTGCACAGAGGGGTAGTTTTTCTGATTGAGTTGAGGGATATCCTCCCTTAAATAATAATAACATAATCTGTCCGGAGGTAAGGAATGATTTTGCATGTGTACAGTACCTTTCGTATCCTCAGGACGTCCCAAAATTCTTCATAGCCTTTTGAAGTGTAGTAGCTGTTGTTATATAGCCAATTTGCACACAGCAGAATGAAAGAGACAGCAAGTGAGGTAAATGCCCATTCATTTTGTTCTGTTGCAGAGTAAGAGTTTGAGGGGACTCCTCCATTGCTCTTCTCAAATACGGTCAGCTGATTTTTCACATCCACCTACACAGACCGAAGGAACCTCAGTTTAAGATCTTTTCCAAAAGCAGCACTCAGATAGTATTGCACTGAAGTAACTTGCATAGATTGACTGGTCAAGTCCTAGAGAGCAGCTAAACTCCAGGACCTTCTGACTCAGAGACATGAAGGCTACCAATTGAGTTAAACTACCACTGATGTAAGTAGCTGAAAGAATCAATGCTGCCTCACCTGTGAACAGGTGAGAAGGAAAGGTTGTCAAAGTAAGTGCACTCACACTTTGCTTAACTTCCCATTAACACCTTACAATGTTCTTGACAGCAATTTATTGTGAGCTTGGTGAGAGATCAGAGAGAGCACGGAACTCCAGCAACTTTTCCCCTACTTTCATCTTTCTCCATAAATGGATGCAAGATACTAGAGGCATCTTTCTTCTCTATGTACCTACATGCCTTTAGCTATCTGCGTACTGCTTACGTGCTCATAAAAGCTCTTGCTATATCTTTTTACATTGATCATCTATCTTCTTTCCTACTTACTCTCAACCTTCCTAATTTTTTTTCACTGATTTTAAACCTGTATCTGATCATTCTTATATTTAAATATATCTCAATGCTTCTACTATTTAATCGACCATTTTATATCGCAACCAGTTGATGTGAACTAGGTCCTCGTTCATCTCACTGAGAATGGCTAATTTTCAATCCAACATTATCTTAAACTTCTCTTTTTCTTACTTTCCAGCATGATCCTAGTTAGGTTATGGTCACTGATATTCAAATATTCTCTTACATTTCAGATAAGCTCTTAATAAAAAGAAGTGGAGATTTCCCTCAAGGTCTTCTTGCACCTAAAGGGAAAGCACAAATTGAAAACAAAACCGGAAAACTCTGGAAGTTCTGAAGAAAGGCCCTCTTCAACCAATAGCCATCTTTTCTTTTACAACAGCAATCTGAATTATTGTGCAATAGAATCAAAAAATCAGATACCTGGCAGTGTCTCAGCAGAGACGATTGAACTGAAACACTGGCCAGAACTTTATGCCCCCTGCAGGAGCAGGATGGAGGTGAGGGGAGGCATAAAATTAAGTGGGAGGTGGGGAGTGGGAGGTGGGGGGTGGGGGTGGTGGGTGCCATTCCCGTTGCCTTCCCATCCCCACTGCAATTTTACGAGAGGCGGAGGCGAGCAATGGCCCACCTACCCCAGGCCAATTAAGGCCCTTCAGTGGCCAATTAACTGCCATTGAGGGCTTCTTCCTGCCACCGCTGCTGTATTACTAGTAGTGGGCAGGTGGCTCAGGACCTCCAGTAGGCTGCCCAGTAAAACCTGGCAGCCTCCTGATTGGGCACCCTGTGCCTGACGGAGGGCCCCCCCATGGCCCAACCGCCCCCACTGAACTACATCCCCCCCCCATCCCAACTGACCCCCCTTGCCTTGCCAGGACCCGGCCAATTGTCCCCAGCGAGGCCCTACAAACTTATCTTTTTTCTGAGGCCGGCGTCCCTCTTGCTCCCAGTGGCGCTTCTGGGACTGATTGGTCGGCAGCTCTTGGAGGATGGACGTCCTACCTCAGAGGGGCAGAAGTCCTGCCTGAGGCCAATTAAGGGCCTTGTCCACGTAAAATCGTAGCATGGCTCCCAGGCCCTGTGAAGGCGGGCTTTCCACTGACATTTTGGCCATGGGCAAGTCCTCCCGCCCAACATAAAATTCTGATCACCAACTCTGTTTCTCTCTCCACAGATGCTGCCAGAGCCGCTGAGTATTTCCATTATTTTCTGTTTTTATTTCAGATTTCTGGCGTTCACAGCAATTTGGTTCTGAATTGTTGTGGACTGTCAGTATTTCCTGCATTTATTCAGATTTCCAGCAATTGAGATTGTAGTGTAATGGCATCAATGAGCAGCTCTTGATGGTTTATTATGATAATAGTGTAACACTTGAATTTAAATAGAGCCTTATAATATCCAAGCATCTCAACGTGTGACTTGTGCGATGAAATGCAGTGATGGTTATTACATAAGCAGATATGGCAACCAATCATTCAATGAGATAAATCTGGTTTATTTAGTGCTAAATGTTGAGGAAGGTACATTTATCATGAAACAGGTAATTGTCCTGCTCTTCCTCAAGTAATGCTATAAGGCTCTCTAACAGAAGAATCATAATTTTGTGTGTCCCACATGCATCTCGGACCTTCCTTTGGGTTCTCTCCGTCAGCGGCTCTAACTTTGATAGATCAGCAGAAGCTTTGGATACCCGCCTAAATGAAATCTCTGATGATTTTCTGCCGAAGTTAGAGTGGCCAATCAGTGGAGGAAATAACTGATGATAATCCAGGCTGATACTTCAGTGCGGTACTGAAAAATGCTGCATTGTTGGAGGTGCCATCCTTCAGAAGAGATGTTAAACAAAGGCCCTGTCCACTTTTTTCAGATGTATATTAAAGATTCCATTGCACCTTCTCAAAGAAGGGGCACTCTCCCATCTAATACAGGTTAAATGGTTATTCATCTTATTGCTGTTTGTGGGATATTGCTGTGTGCAAATTGGTTGCTGCAAGAGTGATTACACTATAGAGTTAATGCATTATCTATGACTTGCTTTGGAACATCCTGAGGATATAAAAGGTGCTATATAAATGTAAAGTCTCCCTTTATAAGGCCTTTAGAGTCCACCTGGTCCATTAGAGCAGACAGATAGCACATTCATTGACCATTTCATCGAAGAGTTAATATAGTGCCATATGTTAACAGCAATAATACAGCAGTCGCTAACTATATAGCATTGGGAAGGTCAGTAAGGTTACCTATTCTGAACTTTGCATTTCAAACTCAATTGAGTGGAAATTGCATACAGTAATCACCCATTCCTAAAATTGTTTAAATCAGAATTCTGAAGAGGTATAGTTTTTACTTTAGCTTCTGTAATGGTTCAGCATAAATGCATTTGAAATATTATAGCAACCTGCTTTTAGCATTTTGAAAGCAATGATCAGACTGGGAATGGCAAAATGTTTTCTCAGGTCATCTTCACTGGAAGCCTCACAGCAATAACACTGCTGTATGTCTGTGTTCCAATTTTCGCCTTGTGAAAGGTATCCGCATCATTCAAATTGACACAGTTTACAGGAGAGATATTATCTCTTTTTGCCAGCTTATACAGGCTGCAGTTCAAATGGTAATAACATTTGTTCTGTATAGCAAGGAATCATAATGTTAAACCTTCATTCATATTTACAGTACTATTTATATTTTCTGCACTCATTGATGTAGCCGAAGACATAACCTAATATCAAGAAAAGTAAATCTAAAGAGACACAATTCTCAGCAACAGAACAGCATGCTTGATTTACATAGATTTTGTAAAGCTTCTGCTATCATCAGTTGTTAACAATAGATCTTTGTGTTTAACATTCCACTTGATTTTCAATGAAGGATTAACTGTGTATCCCATTAAACTGGAAAATATTAACATTAGAATGTTATTCCCCAACATATGTACTGCTGTTTCAAGCATGGAGTCGAACATTTCAAGTTCGTTGCAGTGATGTTTGTCCACTAACCTGAAGGACTCACTGTTCCTAAAGGCATAAATTTTCATCAGATTCCTTAACTGATTTGTGCAGCTCAATCTTATTGTAGTAGGGGTGCGGGAGGGTGGAGTACAATTGACCTCAGGATGATTGGACTGAGGAACATAGAACATAGAAAAATACAGCACAGAACAGGCCCTTCGGCCCACGATGTTGTGCCGATCCTTTGTCCTCTGTCAAGGACAATTTAATCTATACCCCATCATTCTCCTTTATCCATATACCCATCTAAAAGCCGTTTGAAAGTCCCTAAAGTTTCTGACTCAACAACTTCCCCAGGCAAGGCATTCCATGCCCCGACCACTCTCTGGGTAAAGAACCTTCCCCTGACATCCCCCTTATATCTCCCACCCTTCACTTTAAATTTATGACCCCTTGTAACGCTTTGCTCCACCCGGGGAAAAAGTTTCTGACTGTCTACCCTATCTATTCCCCTGATCATCTTATAAACCTCTATCATGTCACCCCTCATCCTTCTCCGTTCTAATGAGAAGAGGCCTAGAATGTTCAGCCTTTCCTCGTAAGACTTATTCTCCATTCCAGGCAACATCCTGGTAAATCTCCTCTGCACCCTCTCCAAGGCTTCCACATCCTTCCTAAAATGAGGCGACCAGAACTGCACACAGTACTCCAAATGAGGCCTTACCAAGGTCCTGTACAGCTGCATCATCACCTCACGGCTCTTAAATTCAATCCCTCTGCTAATGAACGCTAACACCCCATATGCCTTCTTCACAGCCCTATCCACTTGAGTTGCAACTTTCAACGATCTATGCACATAGACCCCAAGGTCTCTCTGCTCCTCCACATGCCCAAGAACCCTACCGTTAACCCAGTATTTTGCATTCGTGTTTGTCCTTCCAAAATGGACGACCTCACACTTTTCAGGGTTAAACTCCATCTGCCACTTTTCAGCCCAGCACTGCAACCTATCCAAGTCCCTTTGCAGACGACAATAGCCCTCCTCGGTATCCACAACTCCACCAACCTTTGTATCATCTGCAAATTTACTGACCCACCCTTCGACTTCCTCATCCAAGTCGTTAATAAAAATCACAAACAGGAGAGGACCCAGAACTGATCCCTGTGGCACGCCACTGGTAACTGGGCTCCAGGCTGAGTATTTACCATCTAAGACCACTCTCTGCCTTCTATCAGTTAGCCAATTCTTAATCCAACTGGCCACATTCCCCACTATCCCATGCCTCCTGACTTTCTCCATAAGTCTACCATGGGGGACCTTATCAAATGCCTTACTAAAATCCATGTACACCACATCCACTGGTTTACCCTCATCCACTTGCTTGGTCACCTGCTCAAAGAATTCAATCAGGCTTGTGAGGCAAGACCTACCCCTCACAAAACCGTGCTGACTGTCCCGAATCAAGCAGTGTCTTTCCAGATGCTCAGAAATCCTATCCCTCAGCACCTTTTCCATCAACTTGCCTACCACCGAAGTAAGACTAACTGGCCTGTAATTCCCAGGGTTGTTCCTATTCCCTTTCTTGAACAGGGGCACAACATTTGCCACCCTCCAATCACCTGGTACCACCCCCGTCAACAGAGAAGATGAAAAGATCATTGCCAGCGGCTCTGCAATTTCATCCCTTGCTTCCCATAACATCCTTGGATATACCCCGTCAGGCCCGGGAGACTTGTCTATCTTCAAGTTATTCAAAAACCCCAACACATCTTCCCTCCTAACGAGCACTTCCTCGAGCTTACCAGTCTGTTTCACACCGTCCTCTTCAGTAATACACCCCTTCTCATTCGTAAATACCGAAGAGAAGTACTCATTCAAAACCTCACTTATCTCTTCCGGCTCAACACACAGTCTCCCGCTATTGTCCTTGACCGGACCTACGGTCCCCCTAGTCATCCTCATATTTCTGACATACGCGTAAAAGGCCTTGGGGTTTTCTTTTATCCTACCCGCCAAGCATTTTTCATGCCCTCTCTTAGCTCTCCTAATCCCTTTCTTCAGATCCTTCCTGGCCATCTTGTATCCCTCCAGAGCTATGCCTGTGCCCTTTTTCCTCAACCTTATATACGCATCCTTCTTCTTCCTAACAAGACTCTCAACCTCTCTTGTCAACCACGGTTCCCTCACATGACCATCCCTTCCCTGTCTGACAGGGACATGCTTATCAATGGCCCCTACTATCTGCTCCTTGAAAAAGTTCCACATTTCGACCGTGCCCTTCCCTGCCAGCATATGCTCCCAACTTATGCTCCTCAGTTCCTGCCTGACAGCATCATATCTACCCTTCCCCCAATTGTAAACCTTGCCCTGTTGCACATACCTATCCCTCTCCATTACCACAGTGAATGCTACAGAATTGTGATCACTATCTCCAAAGTGCTCGCCCACCAACAGCTCTATCACTTGCCCTGGTTCATTACCTAGTACCAAATCCAATATTGCCTCCCCTCTGGTCGGGCAGACTGAAAAAGAAAGTCCCTGCTCATGATCAACATATAGTAATCCCTGCTGGAAAGTGCACATGGGTGCAAGGCGGGTGAGGCCAGGAATGAGCTTGGTTGCAAGGTTGTGCACTGTTAAACAACTTGCTAACACGTGCCAGAAACTTCCACTTCTGCGCTCACCAGCATCTTGCCTTCCATGCATTTCTTTTAATGGAAGGGTAAAATCCAGGCATCAATATTCAGCTTCACACAGAAGAGTTGCCACTTGTGTGAAACACTGGGAGGGAGGTTAATGCCCATGAATCTCATACCCAAACATGAGTTTGTACCTTCAGCAAAGGAGGAGAGAATTCTCTTTATCTATGATACCACAGTTATCAGCTTACCCATGATGTCATGGTCATCACTTTATCTACAATACTATAATTATCAACCCAAAAACAGGTAAAAGTAATCTGTTCCATTTAAGAAAAAGCAAAATTATTTTTGCATAGCGATAAACTGGATTATCACTAGGAAAAAACACCTTTGAATTCCTGTTGAAGTAAGTGGAACTATCAACCTTTCCCCAGGACTAACCGGAGGAATTTTACAGTACTTCCTGCAACCATGTGCTCTGGAAATCAAGCTGGAGAATGATGCAGAAATCTCTTTCAGGCAGCACAAACCCATGAAAAGCAGCATAAAGACTGTTGTGTAATTCTACTCCCTTCCTTCAGAATTATTTTCTCCTTCAAATCAGGTACAAATGTTTCATTCAACAATTTGAATTCAGGTCCCACTCTTGATAAACTCACATTCACTTCATTCTCTCTGCATGGCATGTGCCCAGAAAATATCTTTCAAATCTCTTATCTTTTAATGAGTACAGATTTCAGTCACTAGTCAAATTGTGTCCAATTCAGAATCATCTTATGCAGCCATTAGCCAGCGTTGTATATCACACAACATGACAGTGTCAGGGATAAGTACGAGGGTTCTTTGTATTTTGATACGGTAGTCTGTTCACCAACAACTGATGGGGCTCTCAATGCTGAGACTGTTGCCATGCTACTAGCTGTCAGCAGATCAAAGCCATTTGCCTCAGAGAACCAATTACTGTTGAGCGAGACAACGTCCTAAAAGAAGTATAATGGGAAATCAACCATAATCTTCATATTGATGTGCCCTTTTCACTTGTGACTTTCAACAAACCAGGCAACATCTGTACACACAAAAGATTCTTATGAACAAAAACTGAACTCAATTCTTTTACACAGCATAACACAGTGGAACTTTTTTTTGTTAATGGAAATGATAGGCCCCTCTAAGATTATACGGTATATTACGGTAAGTTATCAAGGGGTTGCACTGGTGATATTCAGTTTACATCAATAAATTATTGGACTAATTATCTCTATTTGTAAAATGGACTGCATCCTGGAGAGGTCACTTGTGAATGCAGAACTGTTGACTGTTTGTGTACAGGTAGAGCATTGCTGGGGGCTCAGCACATGGCCTGTAAATGTTTTCTGCTTCTTAATGTGACTAGGATTCAAGTGTTATGGATAGAGTTTATTTGCAGTCAACTAAGTATCACAGTAACACAACTGAATCAGAGGAAACAATATTCTCTTTGCTGATAGGACATTTCAGGCATAGCTATCCTAAACTGACAGTGGTGGGATGGATTATGCAAAGCCAGCAACATTTTCTAGTTCAGTTGAATATCATCCAGCCTCTGCTGAAATTATATTCAGCAATCCTGTGCTCTCAGCAGGGAGCCTCACCTTGACAGATACATTGGGCAGAGATAAAGCTACAGTATTTTTTTTTTAATTCGTTCATGGGATGTGGGCGTCGCTGGCTAGGCCAGCATTTATTGCCCATCCCTAATTACCCTCGAGAAGGTAGTGGAGAGTTGACTTCTTGAACTGTTGTAATCCTTGGGGTGTAGGTACACCCTCAGTGCTGTAAGGAAGGGAATCCAGGATTTTGACCCAGCAACAGTGAAGGAACGGTGATATAGTTCCAAGTCAGGATGATGTGTGGCTTGGAGGAGAACTTACAGGTGGTGGTGTTCTCATGCATCTGCTGCCCTTGTCCTTCTAGGTGGTAGAGGCCACGTGTTTGGAAGGTGCTTTCAAAGGAGCCTTGGTGAGTTGTTGCAGTGTATCTTGTAGATAGTACACACTGCTGCCACTATGCGTTGGTGAAGGGAGTGAATGTTGAAGGTGGTGGATGGTAATTGTAGCCCTGATTCTTCAATCACCAACATCCTCCCCACCCCCATCATCCTACCCTACCTTTTGGTGAATAAGGATCAATGTTCCAAGTGCCAGACCACTGAATAAACCCTGAAAAGTCATTGTATCACTCTTGCTCCAGCTCACTTTTTCTGAAGTCTGAAATTCTGTAAAGTGTTATAATTTTGCCAGTTTTTCCTGTTTCCTACAACCTCCAAGCTTTAAAAACCAGACCAGCAGTCAATAAAGCACTGTTTCATGATTTACCTCATTTTCCATCCTACTCACTTGGTATTGCCCTGCATATTCGGCTTGGGCCCGTCACCTAGGTAAATTAAAATAAAAGTCTGAAGCATAGGTTTAGCTCCTTTTAATTGTAAGCTGTAGATTCTGGATTACAGACAAGTAAAAGCAGACCCAAAAGGAGATTGACTTTATTCATTGCTGCTGGGAAGAGATAATCTCTCTTCTATACCCCTGTGTTTTATCGTGTTAATTAATGGACGCAGAACATTTTCTCAATGTGAAGGTGTTACCTCAATAATTATTTGATACATAATAAGGCAATGTCTACTTTAAACATGCTTAAGCAGCAGGACTCATTTCTTTCAGTCACCTTTGTAAATAGGATTTTTGTAATCTGCTAAAACACACAGTATGAGAGTTTATATTGGCACTCCCCAATTTCTTAGGCAGAAATTCAACATTTTCATTGACACACCGGGTGCTGCAGCGACACATTCAAAAAAACATGTAAATACTGACTTGGTTCATTCAGTGATACGATCGTACCATTCTTCAAAATCCTGAACCTTAATGGCTCTGGAGGCCACTTTTTCCAGACAAATCAGAGATTAACACTTACTTATAATCTTCACCCTTTTACAAGATTGGACCAAGATTTATGCTGCCCTAATCCCACCATCTGCCTGGCCCCATTTTCCTTGATCAAAGGTCATTGAGCATTTAGCCTGATCTCTCAAAGGGAAATGCTTGCAGTGCTGCAATTGCCCTCCTCTGGAGGCCCAGCAGCACAGATAACAGTTTTCAGCCATTTCGATTCACTCTACAGGATATCAAGATAAAAGAAAAATACTGCAGATGCTGGAAATCTGAAATAAAAACAAGAAATGCTGGAAATACTCAGCAGGTCTGGCAGCATCTGTGAAGAGAGAAGCAGAGTTAATGTTCCAGGTCAGTGACCCTTCATCAGAACCTTTCATCAGGGTGTTGGAGGATATCAAGCAATGGCTGAAGGCACTGGATATTGTGAAGGCTATGTGTCCCGACAACATCCCAGCTGCAGTACTGAAGACTTCTGCTGCAGAACTAGCTGCGCCCCTAGACAAGCTGTTCCAGTACAGCTACACATGGGCTTCTACCCAACAATGTGGAAAGTTGCCCAGGTATGTCCTATCCACAAAAAGCTGGAAGGTGTGGTCGACAGTGCTATCGGGCGCCCCATTAACAGCAATAACCTGCTCACCAATGATGAGTTTGGGTTCCGCCAGGGCCACTTGGCTCCTGACCTTATTGGAGCCTTGGTCCAAACATGGACAAAAGAGATGAACTCCAGAGGGCAGTTGAGTGTGATTGTCCTTGATATCAAGGTAGCATTTGACTGAGTGGCATCAAAGAGCCATAGCCAAATTGAAGTCAATGGGAATCAGGGGAGAAAAACTCTCCATTGTTTGGTGTCATACCTAGCACAAAGGAAGATGGTTGTGGGTGTTGGAGGTCAATCATCTCAGCCCTAGGACATTGCTGCAGAAGTTCCCCAGGGTAGTGTCCTAGGTCAAATCATCTTCAGCTGTTTCATCAATGGCCTTCCCTCCATCATAAGGTCAGAAGTGGGGATGTTTGCTGATTATTGTACGACATTCCGTACCATTCACAACTCCTCAGATACTGACACACTCCATGTCCATATGCAACATTCAGGCTTGGGCTGAGAAGTGCGAAATAACATTTGCACCACAAAAGTGCCAGGCAATGATGATCTCCAAGAGAGAACCTAACCATCTCCCGTTGACATTTGACTGCATTACCATCACGGATTCCCCCACTATCAACATCTTGAGGTTACTATTGACCAGAAACTGAACTGCAGCAACAACATAAATACTGTGGTTACAAGAGCAGGTCAGAGGCTGGGAATTTTGCAGTGAGTAACCCACATCCTGACTTTCCAAACCCTGTTCACCATCTACAAGGCACAAGTCAGGTGTGTGATGGAATACTCTCCACTTGTCCGGAAAAGTGCTGTCCAACAATACTCAGGAAGCTCAACACCATCCAGGACAAAGCAGCCCATGATCAGCACCCTATCCAACACCATTAACGTTCACTCCCTTCCCCACTGACGTACAGTGTGTACCATCTACAAGATGCACTGCAGCAGCTTGCCATGCCTCCTTAGACAGCACCTTCCAAACTCGGGACCTCTTCCACTTAGAAGGACAAGGGCAGCAAATGCATGGGAACACCACCACCTGGAGGTTCCCCTCCAAACCACACACTATCTTGACTTGGAACTGTATTGCTCTTCCTTCACTGTTGCTGCATAAAAATCCTTGAACTCCCTCCCTAACAGCACCGTGGGTGTACCTGTACCAGATGGACTGCAGCGGTTCAAGAAGGCAGCTTACCACCACCTTCTCAAGAGCAATTAGAGATGGGCAACAAATGCTGGCCTTTCCAGCGATGCTCACATCTTATGAAATGAACCAAACAAAAGGGATCACCACCAATACTTCCTCCCATCCTTTGCTTCAGTTTCTTGTAGAACCCCAAGCTAACTGAAATGCTTCATTCTGCATTCCACAGTACCTTCCCACTGATTTCATGGTGTCAGAGTGCGGGTATAGAGGTGAGTGCAGTTTGAAGATCGCGTTCACGGAGGTCAGTACAGGGACCCAACCAAATTCAACACTATTTTTAAAGGGATGCTGGCAGCGAGGGAATGAGTTAGGTGCAGGCCTCCAATTAATAGCCTGTTGAGCTCATTAACAGGCTTGTCAATGGCAGTTTTTCATTTTTAAAGCCTGGGAACGTGGAGGATGCAATGGGTGGGTGGGGAATACAATAGGATGCGGGGGCCTTGAGGGATATGGGAAAGGCTTAAAAAGTGATTTAAAAAGACTGCAGAGTCCCAAAAAGAAAAAATGCTTAGCTGTTTCAAAAATGCCAGATTAGCCCTTGCTGTAGCTGTAAGACTTGCTTTTCTGAGTGGTGAGAAGCAGGAAACCAGAGCGGGAAGTGAGACCGCTGGCATCACTTGGTCAGTTGGGATTGGCAGGGGAAAAATGCAAGTTAAGGAGGCTGACTGATTTTCCAGTCAACTTTCAGTTTCCTAATGCAAAGGGAGGCAGAACCAGCAGCAAGCCAGGTTGCCATGCCTCCAGGCAGGCCTATAGGCCCTCCTTGCCTGCCTGGGTAGGAGTGGAGCTAAAGACCACCTGGTAGAGGGATTCCCCCAACCCCTGACAGTGGCAGCCTGGCTGCTTTCTCTATTTTTTGATTTTTTTTTTTAAGTGGCTGAGAGGGCGCCTTCATGTTGAAACTCCCTCTCAGTTACTTACCCTTCACTGCAACCAGGTACAAATACAGAAAATGCTGGAAATACTCAGCAGGTCAGGCAGCATCTGTGGAGAGAAAGGCGGAGTTAACATTTCAAGCCAATGACCTTGCACAATTGACCCTCTAGTTTCAAGAGCCCGCCCCTACCCTTAATTGAACAGAGAACTTGTCTCCATGCCAAATAAGGAGGCACCCCACTCAAAATCCCAATCGGTGACTGTTTCAGGAGGTGGAAATGGTCCTGTGCCTGCTTCCTGTCCCCAAAGTGAAAATTCAGCCCAATGTCTGCACCATTACAGTGGGGATAGAATTCTACTCCAGTTCTCTCACTGAGCAAAATATAAAAACAGTAACCACAAGTGCATACTCCAGTAAATGAGCACAGGAGAGCTCTTTCAGAATTGCACCATCTAAAGATCAGAACACTTCCAAGATGGTACCATCTGATGTATAATCAAGATTCCATTGATAAAAGTACATTTAAGATCAGAGTTTCAGAGAAAATACTTATGACTGCTTCTAATTGAGGCCTGATTTTTTAAAATGTTATTATATTGACATTTTTAACAGGTAAGCATAACTGTGACTAATTGCAAGACAAGAAAATAAAGGAACAGATAAATATTTGAAGAACTGCTGTCCAATTCCCTTCCTTATTTTTACTGTTAACTCATTCTTTCCCCTTGACCGGAGCATTCCTCATCTTCTTCAGTCTCCCCTCCATTTTACTATCTAAAGGCTTTTAAATTCCAAGTTTCATGTCACTCACTTTGTCAACTGCCCAATTCTGTTTTGACTCCGATGTGTCCTGAACTGTGCCTTTTGCCTTGTTTTATCAGTTTAAAAAGTATCAAGAGTATAAGAGCAAGCTGGTTTTAAAAGGATATTCCCAGCAATTGGAATTAGTGAATCAGGCAACTTTACAATGGAGTTGTGACCGAGTGCATGAGATTTAAGTATTGGGATTAAGCAGGAGCAAGCGTCAATTTCAGATTAATTAACAGCTTAAATCATCAGCAAATCTTCAAACCAATTGCTTTGAAATTATTTTGACAAATTGTTATAATCCTAAAACATTTCTGTTATCCAAAAAGATGCAAATTTAGCTGGCATTTTGGAAGCAAGAGTTTAGACCATTGATCATTGATTGTATATCTGCAACTCTAATGTGTGCAAGCAAGGGATTCAGATCCACACAAACTAATCTGAGCGGGAGAGAGAATTTCAGTGTCACAATCTTTGAGAGAAACTGAACTAAACCTCCTATCATGTGCATGCATTACTGAACTGTTTTAGGAACTTCCATTACCTACTTCAATCACAAATCAGAGAATGAATTAAAGTAGGCTATCAGGCTACTGAAAGAACTAATTAAAAAAGGTTAATTCTACTTGTCACATTATTCGATCTTATTGCAACCAGCAGTCACCTCATTACCATTTCATTACTCATTCCAGGCAAGAGCATGCTTTTGCTATAATGAACTCATTATAGCTGGGCT